>NC_090727.1:30573720-30578720 GCF_036898095.1 Palaemon carinicauda
GAGAGAGAGAGAGAGAGAGAGAGAGAGAGAGAGAGAGAGAGAGAGAGAGAGAGAGAGAGATTACATAGTGTGATGAGTGCAGTGATGTTAAGATCTCGAAAATTAGTAACGAAAATCACAATTTATTTTCATAAATGTTTAATGACATTTCATGAAATGCAATTATATCTCTTTGAAGTAAAAATAAGAAATATATCTCTCTTGACTTTATATGCACGTTAACATTTGTCCAAAAACACAATATAATAAGTATACCGATCTGAGAGAATCCAGGAAAAAACATTTTTCCACAATTGATTGTTAGCAACCATTGATAATCAGTAGAGTATTTGTGATCTTCAACATTAATATCGAATAAAATTCATGAATTGAATTCCTCTCTCTCGAATGATTAGAATGCCATTTGATTAGAATGTCTACTTTGTACCAAACTTTTAATCACTATAATTCATTAAAGTTTATCCCCTAATTTTTACTTATATCCATTCAAGTGTAGTTTTTATCGTATTTGTGTCAAACTTACGACACTTTATACATAAAGAGGACCAGAGTATTGTTATTGTGCCTGAGTTTATTTCGTTATATATAACATATACTATGATATCACACACTGGTATGTCTATTTATAGTTTAACTTTCACCAGTCTAATATCAGTGACCGTCATTCTCATACTAAGAATAATAAATTCAGGTAGAACATATTTCCTCAAATTTACATCCTTCTTCTTCAATAATATTTTTGCTTCATCAGTCGAATATTTTTTGCCAACAAACAAAGAAGATAGTGAATTGTTCTCCTTTTTTTTTATCTGCGGATACATTCTTTATATGATAGAAAAATTTGTAGACCACACTGACCTGATGCCACGGGGTTTTTCATTCATATATATATATTCTTTTTTAATTCACTGCAAACAAAAAGTCAAAGGTATATATATATATATATATATATATATATATATATATATATATATATATATATATATATATATATAATGTATATATATATATATATATATATATATATATATATATATATATATATATATACTGTATATATATATATATATATATATATATATATATATATATATAACGGATTTTGAGTGAAGCGAAAAATCTATTTTTGGGAATCTGATCGATTAGCTGCATCTCCTGACAGACCTCGCGAGCTCCTTTTAACTTCCCAAGGGAAAAGGGGGCTAATGTGACTGAGGGCTTCGATGGTTTTTTAGCCATCGAAACCCTAGAGCTGGAGAAAGTCGAGACTTCTAGAAGCATATCTTGCATCTGAGATGTCCCAGGAACCGGGTCATCACTATGAAGATACTTAGGACTGTGAGTCTGATACGTATCTGTTCCAGAATGAATGTTACTCTCCGTGACATGAATCCTAGGCAGGAGGAAGGGGGGTGGTTGACTGGAAGGTTCCAGAGGACACCTTTTAGGTCTGACAAGACTACGAACACCCTTAGTTGGAACAAGGTCCATATGTTCAGAAGGATTAACATTCAGAACTTGCAGATTATTATGAACTTGTTGAGTAGCGACAGGTTCAGAATGACTCAGAGACTTCTTGAGTCCTTCTTGTGAACACAAAATAGCCTTCCCTGGGACTCGACGAGCCATAGCCTTCTTACTACCTGTATGCTCTATAGCTCTCAGGTATACTCCTCCAGGAGGGTTTTGATGTGTAGGAGAAGGTAAGGAGATAATAGTAGGGTCATTTCTGTTCCCCATCAATGGCTCATCTTGAATAGGCTCTGGACCGAAGGATCGAAGGTCCTGCGATCCTGAGGGAATGTTCCTCCTAACCGAAGCATCTTTATGCTTCGAACTACCAGTAGGTTTAGACTTTTGACCATCTGCCTGTAGCATCTTGGTCATTAGAATAATGGGCTGTTGTTGAGCAGCCCAGATATTTCCAGTATTTTCGATCTTCTTTTTAGGTTGGGGACCCACAACAACAGAAGATTTTCTCTTTGAGGGAATGCCCCATTTTTGGGGAAGACTTATGTTTTCCATGGCGGCATTCTTAATTACTTCATTAATGACCTCTTGTGGGAAGAGGTCTTTACCCCAAATGTTGGAAGATATTAGCTTCCTTGTTTCGTGTTTCACCGTTGCAGCAGCAAACACAAACTCTCTACATGCTCTCCTAGCCTTCACAAAGGCGTAAAGGTCCTTTACCAATGTAGCTATATGCATTTTGGCTACGACCATGAGCATGTCTGGGGTGTTCTCGTAAGTTGAACACAACTCTATGTAGTTTTGTAGAGAAAGGGATGTCGCCAGTCTCTCCTTTGACTCGTGCTCATTAAACAAGAGCCAATCAGACAATTTAGGGAGACATACATTAAATTGTCGGCTTGCGACATCCTTGTCTAATTTTCCTACTGAAAATGTCAAATGGACTGCCTTCCAATCCTTTTCCTGTCCGGGAAAAGCTGGTGACAAAGGCTTGCACTGATCGAGTGTGGGACATGACTCACCCGCCTCTACAGCTTTGGTAACGGAAGTAAATGCCTTCCCCATAAAGGGGAAGGAGAGTGAAGCAGGAGCAAGAAAGGAAGAATGTATGTTATTCAGTGAGAAAACCGTCGTCTCTGAATAACCCGCCTTCTTCAGATTATCTGAAAGGATAGTCTGTGCCTTATCATGATCAAGAATCATGACCTCCTTTTGTTCCGTTCTTTTCCTTGTCTTTGGTTCGAACCTCAGTCGAACCCAACAATTAGGGAAAACCTCAGAGCTTGGCCAAAATTGGATTTTGTCCAAGGGAACAGTACCTATTTTCTCTGAAATGAAGAGATTGCCATTTGAAATCGACATCAGCTCCGCAAACCTCCAGGGATTGGTTAAGGAGCCTGAAGGAAGGTCATGATTCATGGGTCGTTTAACTGACCCGTGGGAAGCAACAAGAGGAGCTTTACGAGGTTCTATCTTGTGTTTTACTTCCCGCTTTTTGCTTTGTTTACTAAAGCCCTCTATCTGATTCTTCAGTTGGATACATGATTGTACCACATTATCCCAAAGAGGGGTAGAAGACGAAGGTGTTGACATCGATGGCTCTTTAGCCAGCAAAGGAGGAGGAAAGTCCGATACAACATATTTCTCTTCTACCTTAGGGCACTTCTTGTCCTCGATCCCAAAGGTTTTCTCGCCATCAGGGAACGTAGTTGACTCCTGAGGCACTACTATTTCCTCACTTAACTCTGGAAATAATAGCTTACACAAGACTATCATTAGGTAGGAAAGGTCCCGGAGAGATCTTTTGGAAGCCTCTCACCCAGTTACGTAATTTATACTGTGCTACATCCTTAGTCTCTGTAGACTTGGGATTATCAAAACCTTCAGACATCAATGTCCAACATATATTGCAACTCTGCGGGTTCCAATAATGTAGGGATCCGGAAATAATATTGCAGGGGGCATGTAACCTGCAAGTATTATGACCGTAAAGGTCCTTACCCTTGGCTCTGCAGTGGACTGCCGTACAAGGTATCTGGTGTTCCATCTGTAAAGAAAGGAAAACCAAATGAGTATATAATGGATTATTACTTAATAATCAACATGTAAATGTCATCTACAACAGAATAGCTTAGGATAGAAGCTATAAAGGGATAGTAGGATATACATACCTGTATACCTCCACGAGCAAATGCTGCTACCTCCCCTCAGTATTAACTTACATGGAGCTTTCTCTGTGAGAAAATCCAAGTAGAAGGGTTACTTACCCTTAGGGGTGGAGAGGTATCAATTCACTATCCCAAAATTGTTAATACTGTGGGGTCAGGATGACTGATATCAAATCAGACTATTGAAGAAATTATTCCTTCAATATATAAACGGTATCAGCAGAACACTCGCTGGAGGATACCCAGGGAAAAACTACTGTAACATGGTACTGTAGTTTCTAAATTGCAAAGATGTAAATTGCAACATATCGACTACTGTACCTATGTCATACAGTCTTATCATTATTCTGCCTACAAGCAGCATATGACAGCAGGGTCCATCTAGCACTAGATGGAACAGAAAAATAAAGACATATAAATGAACATCCTACTCGGGTCATTTGCTGTAGTCTTCCTACTATATTAAATCATAGAGTTTCCTGATCAGGGAGACTCACAGAAAAAGGGGCTGTACCCTTTACAGGATAAGAGTGTATTACTCATGCCTGAAATATTTAATATTGCAGGATAATCCTAAAACTGATTTCTAATCAGGATATTGAAGAAATCATATTCATTCAATATAGGATTAGGCTCAGCAATTGCCCGAATTAGATATCCAAAATATATTGGAAAAAACAACTAGTATAAGAAATATAGTAGTTTTCTATCTACAGTATATTCTATACTGAGATATACTGGCTATCTGTATTACCTATACAGCAGTATATCCGGCATGTTGCCGGTCTGGCTAGGATATGTCTGCATACCTTGCAGACCTAGCGAGACAGAGAGAGGGACAGTATGGAAAAAAGGGCTATCCTTTACTGTAACTATATACAGTAATTAAGGAAGAAAAGTCTAATAGAAAACCTTTTTACCGAAAGGAGGTTCTAATAGAAGGGGAGAATGTAACATTCAGGCTTCTATATAGCTACAGTACTGTTGCCAGCCACCCGCCGACAGTACTAATACAGTCGGCGCGTCGCGTTGCCGGCCCTGCCGACAGCATACAGGCAACAGCACCCAAAGCTACAGTCCAAGGGAGGACTGAGAACCTCGGGGACAGAAGGGACTAACCACTCACAGCCGTCATGGGCGCCACTGCCGTCCAGGCCGGCAACTGGTGACAGTCCATGATTGTCGGCAGCTATATTGGTTGCCGGCCAGGCCGGCAAAAGGGGCTCTCATGCCGACAACCGCCGGCCACATCAGCAGCCGCCGACAGTTCATGACTGTCGGCAGCTATCTTGGTTGTCGGCCAGGCCGGCAAAAAGGACTATCATGCCGACAACCGCCGGCCGGCAAAGTCGGCAGCTGCCG
>NC_090727.1:30583720-30591220 GCF_036898095.1 Palaemon carinicauda
TACTAATAATAATAATAATAATAATAATAATAATAACAAATAAATAAATAAATAAATGAATACGAGAGAGAGAGAGAGAGAGAGAGAGAGAGAGAGAGAGAGAGAGAGAGAGAGAGAGAGAGAGAGAGAGAGAGAGAGAGACCCTTTCTATGTTTTGTACGCCTTTAAAAGACCAATATTTGGACCTTCGTCTCTAGTACATTAAGTGGTATTGGAAAACTTTTTGAAGAATAAATGTGAGTTCTTAGATTAAGTTTATCCACTCGAGCTGGAAACTTCGAGAAGAACATTTCCCCTGTCTAGTAGCTCTTTTCGCCTTAGGAATAAGAAATACATTCTTAAGAAGGACATCATCGTTTTGAAGTATATTTGGTGTGTACTTCATTCATAACCTAAGAAAAAATTTGTATAAGAAATATGTATATTTTTCATAAAGATCAGTTTACATTATAACTTTGTTTTACTTATCAAAACTTTGGTGATTTTTTATATGTTGAATTCAGTCCACAAAAAGTTACATGTTGCCATTTTCTTACGAGATTACTCATATCGTCATTAATTAGAAGGTGTTTACAGCATTCACTTCATAAGTAACATATGAAGATGGAGAAAATCTGTACCTTTTTTTCTTTCAGTCGTTCCACTATCTCTATTACACACAAACATTAAAGGATTCCGTGAATGTTTTTTTTTATGCCTTGAAACAATCTCTATTTCAATTAGTTCGAGTTTCTTTCAACACTAAAGGTTTTGTTGGTAGTAGGTTGGCTAAGGCACAAGCCACCCTTTGAGATACAATAGCTAGAACGTTATTGCATCCTTTGATTGGCCTGATAGTACTTACATTGAATCCCTCTCTAGTTGAGGCTCATTTTTACTTTCCCCACACATTCTCTGAATAGTCTGGCATATTCTTTACACATTCTCCTCTTTCCTCATACACATACAACATTTAGATGACCCAACAATTCTTCTTCACTCAAAGGTTTAACTACTGGGCTGTAATAGTTCAGTGACTACATACCACATGGAAAGTGTAGAAAAGAATCTTTAGCTTTGGTAAGCAGCATTTCTAGGAGAAAAACATTTAAAAATCAAACCATTGTTCTCTAGTCTTGTGTGGGGCCATAGCGCTTTGGGCTAGATTTTTCTTACTTGAGGGTACATTCAGGCACACTATTCTATCTGTTTCTTTATTTCCTGTCTTCACAGGAAAAAGTCGCGAAGTATGTCATTCAGGGCTATCTTCCCTGTTGGAGCCCTTGGGCTAATAGCATCCTGCTTTTCCAACTGGGGTTGTAGCTTAGGTAATAATAATAATAATAATAATAATAATAATAATAATAATAATAATAATCAGAAAAGTTATTGTTTTAAATACATTTATGTCTTGATATCGATATTTACACCGAATAATGATAATGATCTCTACTTTCCTTTATATTTCAGATAAAATTTTACTCTTTCTTAAACACCGAACGATCATTTCATGTCTTGGAACTTGCCCTCTTGTGTTCGACCCCATCAATCAAAGGTCTTGTTTTTTTTTTTTTTTTTTTTTTTTTGTCAGAATTTCCTTTGCGTGATGAAGAATTGAAATTCTTTTGTACCCCACATAATTAAGACGTGAATTCTCGCTGGAAAATTGTGAAAGAAAAGTATTATTATTATTATTATTATTATTATTATTATTATTATTATTGCTGTTATCATCAATATGTAGTAGTAGTAGTAGTAGTAGTAGCAATAGTAGCTTATTAGTTACTAGTGAACGCGATGCTTCAAAATGACGGCTAAATGTAAAGAAAGATATGCACACACGCACACACACAAATTCCCTCCTTCCGGCTCTCTCCCCCTTTCTTAAACCACAGCCCCTCTCATGACTACTCCCTTTCTCCCCTACCCGAGGAACGGGGAGAGACCGATTTTTGCCTGTGAAAGTGACTAGAAAGAAACATATTTTATACATATTTATATATATTTATATTTTTGTATATATCTAATTCATAGAGGAGATATTATTTTCTGGAAATCCTTTAGCTTCTATATCCTATTCGAAGAAGCTTTTAGTGCCGCTGAAAAGTAATGTATAAGATCATTGTTATTTTGATTATCTCCACTTATCCTTGGAGTGCATTTCTCTCTTTTCCATGTTTCTGTTCATTTATATATAATATGACATTACAGTTGATGATAATTACATTTTATGTGATTTAAGAATTCATCTCAAAAGAAACAATATCTAGTGTTAAAATTCAGTTGTTACCGTCATACCCAGATAAGGCTTTATTTTGTAAATACTCAATTTACTGTGTCAGATTTGTTTTAAGTCTTGATTAAAATCTAAGGGCGCTGTTACAGGTTGGTCTTCAAAATCCAGTTTAAAGGTTTAAAGGTCACTCATGAATGGCAGAAGTAAATGATAATGACAATGCCCTAGCAGGACAATGCCTTAGTAGGACAATGCCTTAGAGACTGACCATATACAGTATACATATGATTAATGCGTAAGTCCACTTTTCACCCAAGCTAGGATCAAAGAGGGCCAGGCAATGGTTGCTGATTACTCAGCAGGTAGACCTATAGTCTCCCATAAAGTTCCCATACCTTGGTCACAAGGATGGTGAGGTTGCAGACAATACAAGAAGCTATCGAGCCAGGCAAGGATGTTTCCAATAGGCCACCACAGACGTTAATGGATATAACAATAATCTTGCAACACGGAGATAAATGCTAAATAGTTGGTAATGCAGAAATAGCGCAGTGATTATATAAGAGATTTTGTATGAAAAGATACTTTACTATCCCTTCTATGAATTTAGCACTAAAATTATAATCTAATTAGACCTCTAGTAGTCATTTATATGAAAATCAATACTAAAGATGATTTCTTTCAAAATGATTAAAGTCGAAAAATATCTTTTATGGGATTTCCTTCCAAGTACAGTTAATCTTCAAATGGCCTTGCTCAATAGAATTAGCGAGAAATACTAAATGTGTTTATTTACATTACAATATTTTACTTTTATTACGCAATATTGTTAAAGTAATATGGTCGTCATTTAATGCAATGTTAGAAAAATGATACACATACACACACGCACGCACACACACACACACACACACACACATATATATATATATATATATATATATATCCTATCACTCTGAACAGCATTGCCAAACGTATGACTACTTAGTCTTTCTCTGTCCCTCAGGTAGGGAGGAGAGTGGGTAGTCATAAACTGGTGAGAGGTCATACCCCGAGAGGTACACTCGGAAACCATACTCTACCTCAAATTGCTGAAACTACCGTGTTGTAGTTAGAAGGGGGTGGAGGGGTTGAATCTATGTGTGGGTACGTGTGTGCGTGTCCGTGTGTGTGTATACTTATCTATATATTTAGACATCATGTTGACGGGTCGCATACACTAGTTCATAAATAAACTTTGATAGATTTCCTTCTTCATTGTATATTAAATACACCATCTAAATATAGTTCTCAGACTAAACTAATAAAAACATACACGAGAATGCTGAAATATGTTCCCTCTGAAATAATACTTGATAGCATAATGCACTGAGAGAGAGAGAGAGAGAGAGAGAGAGAGAGAGAGAGAGAGAGAGAGAGAGAGGGGGGGATAGCATAAATAACCCTTGAAAGTGAAGCACGAAAGAATATGCTGCAGTTTATGGAATTGCATTGCACGCATGCAAGATACTCCTTCCTGAGGAAAATTTGAATTCTATTCGGTAACTGAATGCAGAGTGGAAGGGTTAAAACCTTGGTGCATATACAAAATGATTGTTGTTCCAGCATTGCCTTATGCTTTTTTCTGTAATTGCAGTTTGTTTACTTTATGTAATTAATTGCAAATTATTTGCATGGGACGATCCATCCTACATCGAGGAAGGGAGCAAATTGTCTGAAACAGCGCGTCTTTTATAGTAACCATTCCTCTTAGCAAATGAAGATGAAATTTTATTTGATAATTGGTTATAATAATTTCATCACATATTTTCTCTGATGCGTTGAATTTTATGATTTGCATCTAAATTTTATAAAAAAAAAAAAAAAATAAAAAAGGTCAATGCAATTTTAACATGTCATTTTGAATGCAATTGTGATTTATTTTAAAGAGGGGATGACGTTCAATAGAGAGAGAGAGAGAGAGAGAGAGAGAGAGAGAGAGAGAGAGAGAGAGAGAGAGAGATTTACGTTTCCCTAACTTTTGATATTCTGTTTTAGGTATCTTTGTCTTGTAAATCAATTGGCATTTGAAGAGTTTGTAGAGAACTCGAAGGGGGTTTTCAGATTAAGTCTATTCACTTTCGATAGAAATTTCACCAGAACAGGTTCCCGTGTTTAGCATATCTTTTTCCCTTTCATAAAACAAAGTTATTTCAAGCTAATATTGCGAGCACATTCAGTTAATAAAGCATTGAAATATCCTATAGCACTGATTTACTTAGTATTTGTTTAGATATAATATATTATATTACCAACCTACTGCGCAAAGTCATAAGAAATTCATCTATTTGCTGGTAAATCCCAAATTAACCTGTTATCATAAATATCAGAATTACACATCAGACACATCACAAGAAGCAAATTAGTTATTCACCTAACCATTTATTTTTTAATAAACACTTTAGTTTAGTTCATTTTCTCTTTTGAATGATCTCTACTAATATTCTACAGAAATCATATTCATATACATGTATCGTAACTTTAATCGGAAATTCTCCGTAAAAATATGTTGTTCTTAGTCGTATTTCAGTAAAATACAGAAGTCTGTAATTTTACCATACTTTGTTATTATCTTTTACGGGTGAGTGACCGTAATATCACTCCTTTACGTCAATACATCTGTTTTTAAAACGGTAAATGCCTGGCAACATTCATTCCAGGATTTTTACCATTTACTTTTTTTAAGTGTACTCACCATTGCTACCTACTCTTCTTACTCACTAGTAAAGATAATTTTTTTTTCCATTTCTGGAACACAACTGCTTTTTCCTTCACGCATGAATAACTATGCTGGAATGTATAGCACCTGGTTAAAGTTTTTAATGACCTCTGTTCGTGCTTGATCTATCTTTCGCTAGTTGAACTGGTTGTCAAAGAGTACCACTGTCTGGTTGGGGAAAAAAAAAGACGTTACTGTAGCGACTACATTCTTAATTACTCGTCAAGGATATGGAGTACTGTAACTAGTTGGCACCATTAATTTTAAAGGCAAATCTTCATATATGTACAATATATACAAAAACATCAACAACAATAACAACATATGCAGCAGGTTATACTCCACTGCAAGACAAATGCCTTAAATGGGTCATTATTTATGACTGGGGTTTAGCCATTTTTCCTCAACACGTTGGCGAACTGCGGATTGGTGATAGTGGGAGAGTTTTGTCAGTTAGTTACAGCAAATCATCCTAGTAGGGGCGGGGCGGGGTGGGGTGGGGTGGGGTGGGGGGGGGGTGGCTATAACAGTTTTGCTGATCATGTCGATACACAAACCATTTTACTATGTTCAGGTATCTTTACTCAGAAAGGGATATATATACATGCATATATATGTACATATATATATATTATATATATATATATATATATATATATATATATATATATATACTTATTTATACTGCACCCACATACATTATATATATATATATATATATATATATATATATATATATGCATATATATATATATACTTATTTATACTGCACCCACATACATATATATATATATATATATATATATATATATATATATATATATACTTATTTATACTGCACCCACATACATTATATATATATATATACACACACACACACACACATATATATATATATATATATATATATATATCAATGCATATCACTGTCTAGTTGCATACAGAATTTCACGCTTGGAAGTTGATTGACAAGTTCTGAAAGGAGGTTATACGTGGTTGGCATAAATGTTAAGGTCCAGTCACACATGCATGTTTAGGCCAGCCGTATTATCACGTATCAAAAAGTGCACGTATAACGTCAGTACAACGCAGTTCGCTGGTTCGTGCAACGCAGTAATTGTGGAAACGTCCCAGCAACCTAGGACGTACCTTGCCGTATGAACGGTACCTCGTGGATACCTGGCGGTACGGCGAGGGCCACGTATATTGTGGGCAGCTCACAATATACGTGGGTCGTCACGTATCCGTGATTGTACTTGACTATACGTTGGGCGCACGGGAGGCCAACCTAGGGGCAACCGGAACATACGTGAACATACGTAATGTATAACGTCAGTGCTAAGGAAGCCCAACGCCATCTTCACGTATTGTGGCTGTTTCCCCGCCAAACACGCCAACCCACGCCACCGCCAGGTAGCGTTAAGGCAGCTGCGCGGCAACGTGGCTTCAGTGTGACAGAGAGAGCCGTACGGCTGGCCTAAACATGCATAAAAAAAAAACCCCTAAAACACGTAGAAACAAAGGAGCTACCAAATATAGTAAAACCAGAGCAAGTGTGAAACTTCATCCCGGTAATAACCATTCGATTTCGGTTATTATTATTATTATTATTATTATTATTATTATTAAATGCTAAGCTACAACCCTAGTTGGAAAAGCAGGATGCTATAAGCCCAGGGGCCCCAACAGGGAAAATAGCCCAGTGCGGAAAGGAAATAAGGAAAAATAAAATATTTTAAAAATAGTAGTTGGATGGTGAATGACTGTCAGGTACCGCCCAGCACCCTTTTTATACCTGGGAGTATAGAGGAGGCATGCCTGGCACCAACCTCGCGCTGATATACCTCTGACGAAAGTCTGACGTAGCTCTGACGTTGCTCTGACGTAGCTCTTATGTAGCTCTGACGTAGCTCTGACGTAGCTCTGACGGCACTTGACGTACCACCTACGTCACCATACCTAGTAAAGACGTTATGCTTGCGTGACCCTTCACGTACTACCTGGAAGTATGTCCATACAGTAGGTCCACATAACGTATGCACAACGTAAGTACAACGCACAACGGCTGCCACTCACGCACTACGTCACACTAACGCAGTACTAACGTCATACTGACGTGCGTAGGTGCAACGTTGTGCGGCACAATTCAATACCTGTGTGGGCGTGGTTAAAACGCACGTTTGGCCGCGTATGGGCATACGGGAGGACATACCGGGTGAGAACATGCATGTGTGACTGGACCTTTAGCTACAATGGAAGGACCAGAGTCATAGCTTCGACAGATTTCCTTATAGTGCAAAAATCTAAAAATATAGATTATTTTTTACTCGTCCAATATTTTTTTTTCATGATATGCTAAATCAATTATAGAAGATATTTCTATAGCTATAAAGACCCTTGCTGGTCTTTCTGTTACTTGGAATGAATGGTAACATATATGGACAAAATAATTCTCATAAATGTAAAAAATCTTTTGATTTATTCGCATTCCTCAAAGAAAAAGTCAAAATTAGATACGTAGATGAAG
>NC_090727.1:30596220-30598720 GCF_036898095.1 Palaemon carinicauda
TGTTGGGAGTGATATTGTTCGCTCAGACATTTTTTTCGTATGGGATGAGTTCTAAGACTAAGAATATATATTTTAAATATGGAAATATAGTTGAAAGACAAGAAGACATTTTTATTACATCAACCAACGTAATTGTCGAAGTGCATATGCAAGCAATTTTTCTTCAAGAGAATGATGTCACTAGCTTAAGAACCGCCATTTCAAGGTTTTCTGCATCATTGGATGAGTTGCATAGGAGACATTTTCATTTGACTACTAAGAGTTTGCTTGGATCAACATTAAAAGTTGCAGAGATGCCATCTGATGACTTGAAAAATAAGACTGGAGAGACAGGATCTTTGGCTTATGACCTTTTGATGTGGACTGTAGGACACGAACAAAAAGAAAGACGGAATCCGTTCATTTATGCTGCATTAAGCATCTTTGGGTCTGTTGCAAGTTTAGGTTTAGGACTTTCCAATCGTCTTAAAATTAGTAATCAAAATAAGAAAATTGAGTTCTTGACTCATAAAGATGAATTGATTATGTCAGAACTAAGGGATCAGTTAGCTTCAATCAATAAAATTATGGATTTGTTAAATGAACATTCAGATAATATCGTTCAAATTATGGAAGTACAGGATTTGTTAGCAACATTAACGTATTATGATTCAAAGATAGATCACATACATAACAGAATTGCACATTTCATTGAGAAATCCAAGGATTATGTAGAAGCTATCACGTTAGCAACTAAAGGTGTATTGTCGCCCCATTTGTTGCCTATACGTTACTTAAAATTAGTTCTGGAGAACACTAGGGATAAACTAGGCTATGTTCCTTTGTTAGACGAACATAGGTTAGAATTTTATTACAGCCTAATTACAGTAAACGTAGATAATAACAAGATTAGGATTACAATTCCCTTTGATTCTTCTGATGCCTGGCAATCTTACAGGATATCACCATTTCCGACTTTCATGACGAATCACTCAAATCCAGTAATATCCAGTTTGACAGGACACGTATTGATTTCCCCAGACAAGGAAACATATACGGTCATTAAAGACTTAAATCAATTAACTCACTGTTCAGACGCAATGGATAGAAAAATATGTACAGCTGACTCATTTGAATTCCGTAAAAACTTGATGGATTCATGCGAGTTAGGTATAGTGCTAGACGGTGCTCTCTCCCATACAAGTGAAAATTGTCTGGATAGGCTTTATCCCTTTGACAATAAAGAATTCAATTGCAGACTAAATAATGGCTCGTGGATACGATACGACAAGGACGGCTTCAATGTATCATGCCCTGACGGATCCACATCCTTCAACAACATCTTCGTCGCAGCAGATGGCTGTATCGGGACTTCCCCGAATTCCATGGTGACTGGCCTACGGACAATCATCAGAGAACGAGCTTACTTCGCGAACTTCACGTGGACCTCTACAACGCCCGCACTTCCTCTCCCCTATAAAGGAAGTGTGGCGAAACGCTTAATGAAACTTACCGAAAAGGACCACCTGTCGCCGACTTACAAAGAGATTCTTCACCCTATATTACTAGCAGGTTTATGTGTAACGGTGTTAATTTTTATCGCCGTGAACATCCTTGTTTGGCGTAGGTTACGGCACAGCAAGCAGCTACAAAGGAACGAGTTGAATAGCCCTGACAATACCCCTTACCTGATCCAGTTCAAAGCTGTATGAGTGGCCACCTCATTTGCTAAGGGAGTAATTTGTCAGGATGATGTTTGTATGAAAAGCTGATTAGTACGCTAGTAATATGTAATTAAAGAAATTCTCTACATTTGCATTGTTAAAAATACATTTAAAATAACATTAAAAAAAATAAATAAAATAAAAAAGGATATAAATCATTTTTTTCTCTCGGCATCTAATAAAAATATATAAGCCGGAATGTTAAAAAAGAAAAGAGAAAAAAAAAAAGAAAAAAAATATAAGATATATAACAGAATCTATGGGCATCTAATAAAATGTATCAGCCCTATATATAAATATATATATATATATATATGTACGAAACCGTGGTACGTGTACGTACCAGGAATTTGTATTTGTGCACTAAAAATTGAGTATCTTGTTTCTGACAAAGGTAACAATTATTCTTTATCAAGTTACCGAATCATTTGTAAGTCAGAATTTGTTTTGTTTTTTGGTACCATGTAATCATTTGCTAGCAATGTACCATATATATGATCTTGGTTTTATCATGCATTTTTCTTTTTGCTTTGGTAATATCTTTTTTGTATGCATTATTGTTATTATTTTTGATGTGCCTATTTGGACATTCGTCCTCAGTTGGATATAGCTAGTTTTGAACAAAGAATGATACGTATGTCCAGTCACACCTAATAACCATGTTTCGGCTTGTTGTTAAATTTTTGTAAAAAAAAATTGAGATAGCTGGCCGAGCTTATGTAATGATTAGAATAGTAATATTACATGTTTAAAACAAATGACGTAATATGTCATGTTGGTTGGAAGAGCTGACCGTG
>NC_090727.1:30601220-30603952 GCF_036898095.1 Palaemon carinicauda
CCGGGAGACTTTTGAACAGCCATTTATGTTTAAATTGGATCTGACGATAACAACTTTTAATCTGTCAGAGTGGAGAATGTCATTTGATTTAAAGAAGAATGGGTTTGCATTTAGAGAGAGAGAGAGAGAGAGAGAGAGAGAGAGAGAGAGAGAGAGAGAGAGAGAGAGAGAGAGAGAGAGAGAGAATGTTTGCGAATTGTAATCAAATATTTTAATTTCTAAGAAAATCACTGATATGTATTTCGATGTTATTTTTTCCAATGGTAACTTACTCTAAGCTAATACCATTGCTCTCTCTCTCTCTCTCTCTCTCTCTCTCTCTCTCTCTCTCTCTTACTTGGAATAATTGCAGACTTTATACAGGATATAAGCAAATGATATGGAATCTTTTCGAATGATACATTTCATAATGTGAGGAAAGATAACTTAAAAAAAAAAAAACCTTTGTCCAAATTAAATGATCTATTTTCTTCAACATGAATTCAGGAATACGTCATTAAATCAATAGCTTTCATAAACGTAATGTTTACATTTCCATTGACACCTGCTGTATATTCCTTTGTAATATTCATGATATAACAAATAGATATTTCGATACTTTTATCCTGAAAACTATTCTATTTGGCATCATTACAAATCTAAAAGACATTCTTTTAAAGGTTTAAAGGTTTAAAAGTCACTCATGAATGGCAGAGGCAAGGGACTGTGACATTGCCTTATCAAGCAGGATATGATCAGCGCCCAAGCCCCGTCTCCACCTAAACTAGGACCAATGAGAGCCAGGCAATGGCTGCTGATGACTTAGCAGATAGACCTATAGGCTCCCCAAAACCCCGATCCTTAGTTCACAAAAAGGGCGAGGTTGCAGTTACCTAAAAAAAAAACTAACAAGTTTGAGCGGGACACGAACCCCAGTCTGGCTTTAACTAGTCAGGGACGTTACCACATCGGCCACGTATATTCTTTGAATAGAGACTTCATTCTATTTCCCCACTCACGGGCAGCCTTAGACAAGAGCCCGTGTCTTGCACCTTTAATGCAGGTCGTGCTAAAACCAACGAAAAAACGCTTCATTTTATTTTGAATTTGCGTTCATGTCTACTTGTCTCATATGACCAAAGACTTGTGGCAGGACTGCGACCAAGTCTTAACAGAAGAAACGGCCTGGATAATGATTGGTTAATAACGTGACATCACAAGCTTATATATAAACGGTTGAGGATAATAATGACATAAAAACTATAATTATATGAAACATACTATGGGAAAGTTAAACAGGTTTTTCTCATGTCAGAGAGAGAGAGAGAGAGAGAGAGAGAGAGAGAGAGAGAGAGAGAGAGAGAGAGAGAGAGAGCAATCACCTTACAATGTATGAGCCTGTATGAAATTCAAGAGGATTACAAACTGTTTACAAGGGCATAATACTACTATGGCATAAATCATCACTTGTACGATAACTGTCAGAAAAAAAACATCGTGTAAATGTATCACATTATCATGACTTTCACTTGCTTCATCTGCCCTCATTTACCTGATAATACGAGAAGATTGATTGATTAATTGATTGATTTGACATTTTCTGGCATCCGACTAACACTTTCAGGATCAAACAAGTGAAAATGTCCAATGATTGAAAAGCAAGATGACCCATAGCGAAAAAAAAGGCGTAAAAAATTGCCACGTGACAACAGCTGACATGCAATTTCACCTGCGCTGATTTTCTGACGGGTATTTTTGACGTTGAGATCTGAGAGGCGAGCGCTGCCTCGAGTATATTCTGACAGCCATCGGTGCGCTAAATGAAAGATTGCAATTTGAAGGACGAATTTTTACTCGTTCTTATTTTCGCTGACAGATATCTGTTGTCACCTCCTTGTCAAGACTTGTCAGGGTTAAGGCAAATAGAGAATTGATTAAATGCTTACAGAGAGAGAGAGAGAGAGAGAGAGAGAGAGAGAGAGAGAGAGAGAGAGAGAGAGAGAGAGAGAGAGAGAGAGAGAGAGAGAGAGAGAGAGAGCATATGGAAATGAAAAACCTATGAATTGAGAAAAAACAAATATTTAGAAAAGAGAGAGAGAGAGAGAGAGAGAGGAGAGAGAGAGAGAGAGAGAGAGAGAGAGAGAGAGAGAGAGAGAGAGAGCTGTTTCTAGTCCACTGCAAGACAAAGGTATCAGACATATCCTTATTCATGTTTGGGGTTTGCTCAGTTTTCATTACCACGCTGGGCAACTGCAGATTGGTGATGGTGGGAGAGGTATGTCTGATCACTCACAGAAAATCAACTTAATATTAGTGGCCCTGACTAGTACACACCTTCGTTATATGAATCTTTTAAAAGTTGATAAATTGTTTTTTTTTTCTCTAGCATCAGAACGTGTCTGATTATTTTAATTTTCCTCATCAAGAGTATCTCTAAAAATATTTAAAGATCCTTAGACTGAATCCAGATTTATTTTAGTCATTTGTCTTTCATGTTTTTAAATCTCTCTTGAAGGTCTTTATTCTACATAAATATAAAAACTAAGATATTTGTTACACATTTGTAAAAATTTGAGTAAGATTAATGAAATAATGAATATCCTGCTTTTCATATTTTATAATTGTATTTATTGGCTGTTTATTCTGTTAAAAGTTCATCTAAAGAATTACTCTTTTACTCATTATATCATATTTTGGTCTGAGCTCAGAATTCTTACCATTTTGTTTTTATTATACCAAACTTATTTGTACTG
>NC_090727.1:30609452-30636952 GCF_036898095.1 Palaemon carinicauda
AAACAGTTGAGGATAATAATGACATAAAAACTATAATTATATGAAACATACTATGGGAAAGTTAAACAGGTTTTTCTCATGTCAGAGAGAGAGAGAGAGAGAGAGAGAGAGAGAGAGAGAGAGAGAGCAATCACCTTACAATGTATGAGCCTGTATGAAATTCAAGAGGATTACAAACTGTTTACAAGGGCATAATACTACTATGGCATAAATCATCACTTGTACGATAACTGTCAGAAAAAAAACATCGTGTAAATGTATCACATTATCATGACTTTCACTTGCTTCATCTGCCCTCATTTACCTGATAATACGAGAAGATTGATTGATTAATTGATTGATTTGACATTTTCTGGCATCCCGACTAACACTTTCAGGATCAAACAAGTGAAAATGTCCAATGATTGAAAAGCAAGATGACCCATAGCGAAAAAAAAGGCGTAAAAAATTGCCACGTGACAACAGCTGACATGCAATTTCACCTGCGCTGATTTTCTGACGGGTATTTTTGACGTTGAGATCTGGAGAGGCGAGCGCTGCCTCGAGTATATTCTGACAGCCATCGGTGCGCTAAATGAAAGATTGCAATTTGAAGGACGAATTTTTACTCGTTCTTATTTTCGCTGACAGATATCTGTTGTCACCTCCTTGTCAAGACTTGTCAGGGTTAAGGCAAATAGAGAATTGATTAAATGCTTACAGAGAGAGAGAGAGAGAGAGAGAGAGAGAGAGAGAGAGAGAGCATATGGAAATGAAAAACCTATGAATTGAGAAAAAACAAAATATTTAGAAAAGAGAGAGAGAGAGAGAGAGAGAGAGAGAGAGAGAGAGAGAGAGAGCTGTTTCTAGTCCACTGAGAGACAAAGGTATCAGACATATCCTTATTCATGTTTGGGGTTTGGTCAGTTTTCATTACCACGCTGGGCAACTGCAGATTGGTGATGGTGGGAGAGGTATGTCTGATCACTCACAGAAAATCAACTTAATATTAGTGGCCCTGACTAGTACACCTTCGTTATATGAATCTTTTAAAAGTTGATAAATTGTTTTTTTTTTCTCTAGCATCAGAACGTGTCTGATTATTTTAATTTTCCTCATCAAGAGTATCTCTAAAAATATTTAAAGATCCTTAGACTGAATCCAGATTTATTTTAGTCATTTGTCTTCATGTTTTTAAATCTCTCTTGAAGGTCTTTATTCTACATAAATATAAAAACTAAGATATTTGTTACACATTTGTAAAAATTTGAGTAAGATTAATGAAATAATGAATATCCTGCTTTCCATATTCTATAATTGTATTTATTGGCTGTTTATTCTGTTAAAAGTTCATCTAAAGAATTACTCTTTTACTCATTATATCATATTTTGGTCTGAGCTCAGAATTCTTACCATTTTGTTTTTATTATACCAAACTTATTTGTACTGAATCTAAATATAAATAAATAATTAATCTAATTTTATTAATTTGTTTAAATTCTTTTTATGATTATTTCACCGAAATATCCATTACCACTGTACGCGATCCGTCAAAAATGACGTCTAGATATTCAGATAGAGTATATGCGCACACATTCAAAAATACACAGAGATTCAATCTTTCTCAAAACACACCCTTTCCAAACTATAACCCCTCTCACTGGGGTATGACTATTTCCCCTCCCCCTACCTGAGTAACGGGAAGAGACCGAGCTGTTATACGTCTAGTAATACTGTTGAGCGTGACCGGATATATTATTTCATCAAACTCTCATCTGGGCTTCACAAGGTACTAGAACACTTAGAAGACCCAGGCCTACATGGCCGAGTACTATGAAGCGTGAAGTAGATGATGAATGGAGAAGTATTGATTTAAAAGCTCAGGATAGAGACAATTGACAAAATCAAACCGAAGCCCTTTGCATCAATAGGCGTAGGAGATGATGATGAGGATGATATATATACAGTATATATATATAAGTATGTATGTATGTATGTATATATACATACATATATATATATATATATATACATATATATAATATATATATATATATATATATATGTATATATATATATATATATATACAGTATATACATACATATATCTATGTCATTCTATCTATCTATATATAAATATATATATATATATATATATATACACACACATATATATTTATATATAAATATATATATATATATATATAAATATATATATATATATATATATATAAATGTATATCTATATATAAATATATATATATAATATATATACATATATATATATATATATATGTATATATATATATATATATATATATGTATATATATATATATATATATATAAATCTAGAACCTTGCTCTTTATTGTATAGTGGAAGCTCCTAGCATTTCCCCTGTAGAAAATATGTAGAATACTTTACAGGACTAATGGAGATTGCACGATATTTGGTGCATAGTTAGATCTGAAACGAACAATTCTTTGATGTCGAGTCCTTCACCCATAAAGTACAAACGCAAATCAGCGATCAAACACCGTCACCTGACAAGTCGCCCAACTTTCTACTTTTTGGAAATGACGAACAACCACGCGATTATTATATCAGCGGTTCTTTCGATTTTATTATATTTCACTTTTGTTCTTTTACGAGCGGCAATTACTGAAATATATCCATTGTGGAGAATTCCAATAAATGTAAGAGCAGTGGTACTTGCCATGAAAATAAAATTAGTTGGTCAATGACTTTACCTATTATGGACCCAATACTTTGAATTGTTTTGGACGAAGGATCAATCTCTCTGTACGATCTCGAATTATAGATTGAGCAAGGTAAGGATGGGGGGTTTTTGGGGAGCCTATATGTCTATCTGCCGAGTCATTAGGAGCCATTGCTTGACCCTCCTTGGTCCTAGCTTGGGTGGAGAGGGGACTTGGGCGCTGATCAGATGTATATATGGTCAGTCTCTATGGCATTGTCCTGTTCGATAGGGCAAAGTCAATGTCTTATGCTCCTGCCATTCGTGAGTGGCCTTTAAACCTTCGACTCAAGCATAATAATAGACTTTACTTAACCAAAGACGAAGAAGACTCTCTCTCTCTCTCTCTCTCTCTCTCTCTCTCTCTCTCAGGAAATAATAAAAAATTGAAAAAGTTCTCTGTCTCTATCCTCCATCTCTCTATCACTCTCTCACATCATCCAACCCCCTTCTCTCTCTCTCTCTCTCTCTCTCTCTCTCTCTCTCTCTCTCTCAGGAAATAATAAAAAATTGAAAAAGTTCTCTGTCTCTATCCTCCCTCTCTCTATCACTCTCTCACATCATCCAACCCCCTTCTCTCTCTCTCTCTCTCTCTCTCTCTCTCTCTCTCTCTCTCTCAGGAAATAATAAAAAATTGAAAAAGTTCTCTGTCTCTATCCTCCCTCTCTCTATCACTCTCTCACATCATCCAACCCCCTTCTCTCTCTCTCTCTCTCTCTCTCTCTCTCTCTCTCTCTCTCTCAGGAAATAATAAAAAATTGAAAAAGTTCTCTGTCTCTATCCTCCCTCTCTCTATCACTCTCTCACACCATCCAACCCCCCTTCTCTCTCTCTCTCTCTCTCTCTCTCTCTCTCTCTCTCTCTCAGGAAATAATAAAAAATTGAAAAAGTTCTCTATCTCTATCACTCTCTCACACCATCCAACCCCCTTCCTCTCTCCCTCTCTCTCTCTCTCTCTCTCTCTCTCTCTCTCTCTCTTGTAATGTTAAATAAGAGGAAAAACGATCAACTCTCTCTCTCTCTCTCTCTCTCTCTCTCTCTCTCTCCGGAATATTAGTTTAAATGTAAACGTTAGCAATTAATTATTATTGCCTTGGGCATCGGTATTGATAATAAATGATGTAATATCCGAATACTTCAGTTGTTGATAACGGTTTCCTATTGCAAGTTACATGTAGAGATTTTGTGTGTTTAAACTTTCTTTTAATTTACGTGAGAGTATAATATTATACGAAATTAAAGATAAGAGAAATACATATGAAATGTAAGAGAAAAATAATATAAAACAAGTTGCAAGATATAGGAACTGTTATTTTTTAGTAAGTTGATTTATTTAGTTCATGGAAATTTATTTTATTGATTAATATCGGAGAAGCTGTTCATTTGGGAGAATTGAGAATACGCAATTCTTCAGGTTCGTGCATCTAAATGAGTGGGTCTAACAGAGTCTATATTGACACTTGGGAGTCAATGGATCAATGTTGATTGGTCAATAGATTCCCCCAGTTCTAAAGAGCATTGAGAAACTCGCAGAGTTGATTGAACTTTTGGAGTAGAATATTCTTAAAGATATAGAAGAAAATATATATCATAGAAATTACACCAAAAAAAAAAAACACTTTTCAAGAGAGTTTCTCGTTTATATTTTTAACCTATATTCCCGTATCATTATTTATTCTTATTCGCTGATTTCTTAAGTTGTTTATTTGGTTATAAGATTTAATTATGTTGAAATATCATGATAATAAAATGTATCTCAATTTCTTTTTGCTTTCTAGAACGATATGTTCTTTAATCTTGCAATTCTTGTCAAGTATATGTTCATGTAGTCGGCCATTAAAGAGAATATATTAAAGATCCTATTTGGTGAAGTATACTACCAATTAGAAATATAAAAATAAAATAATCTTAATACTCTTCATAATGTTTTTAAGAATCTGAAAAACAAACGCTGGAAGTTTGGAATCTTTCCAATTGGCCCTCTACTTATCTTTCACGACTAGGAGGCAAATCCTCCTCATAACTTGAGCCAGCTTTTTTTTTTTTTTAGAAGAAGAAATTCATGTCTATTTTGTCTTTAGAGTAAACAGGATTGCGCTATTCTTTCGTATTTCTGTTTTTGTTGTTTTGGATTTATACTCCAGTTTACTTTAATGTCATTTTTGTAACGTAGTATTGAGAAAATAGGATTTCATGAGGTCTTATAAACAGTACTTAGTTTCAAGCATGAAATACAATGATTTTGCAGACTTCATAAAAGGATTTTTCAGAATGAATACAAGGATTTTATACAATGTTATAAAGATTTCACAAAATAAATGGAAGGTTTTTATGGAATAAATACGCGCATTTTAGAGAATAAATACAAAGATTTCATAATATACATACAAGGTTTTTTTTATAGACTACAGAGTAAATAAAAGGATTTCAAAGGCTAAATATAACGATTCCATAATCTAAATAAAAGGATTTTATAGACTAAATATGGGAACTTCAGAGACTAAATACCAGGATTTTATAAAATAAATACAACGATTTTATTAACTAAATATGAGGATTTCAGAGACTAAATAAAAGAATTTTATAATCTAAATATAAGGATTTCATAGACTAAATATGAGGATTTTATAGAATAAATACAAGGATTTTATAGATTAAATATGAGGATTTCAGAGAATAAATACAAAGACTTCATAGAATACATATAAGGCTTTTATAAACTGTAAACTAAAAAAAAAGGATTTCAAAGATTAAATACAATTTCATAGAATAATTACAAGCATTATATTGACTAAATATAAGAATTTCAGAGAATAAATACAAGGATTTTATAGAATACATACAAGGATTTCATAGAATAAATACAATGATTTTGTAAAATATATAGAAGGATTTAATAGACTAAATATAAGGATTTCATAGACTAAATAAAACGATTTTATAGAATAAATGCAAGGATTTTATAGACTACACATAAGGATTTCCGAGACTAAATATAAGGGTTTCAGAGAATAAATAAAATGATTTTATAGAACAAGTCTAAGGATTTCAAACAATAAATACAAGGATTTTATAGAATAAATGCAAGGATTCTATTGACTAAATATAAGGATTTTGTACACCAAATACAGGGATTTCAGAGAATGAATATAGGGATTTTATAGACTAAAGTAGAAATAGTAAAATGGTAGTTACCTTAGACATTTATTCGCAATAGAGGGATTTGTTCTTTTCAAAATCATGGATAAAAGGATTTTAAAGAACAGGTTTAAGAAGCGTATCGGATTTAGCATAATATTCAGTTTTATTTCCAGTGAAGAAGCAATAAAAACCAAATATGGATGAAAATCCAACGAGAGAGAGAGAGAGAGAGAGAGAGAGAGAGAGAGAGAGAGAGAGAGAGAGAGAGAGAGAGAGAGACTAAAAAGGAAATGTTATTCGACGAAAAACATAAACGATCCAGATATATACTAATATCCTTCTTCCTTTCATCCTATACTAACAAATTTAACAAATGATTTAAATGAATAAGGAAGTTATACATTATCTTCTCTGGGAGAGACGGCATGTAATAAAAAACAAAAGAACATAAGCTTCTGATTATTATCTAGATATTCCCAACAGTTTATGCGACCTGTAATTTCCTTGCTGAGTTATCTCCTGTGTTATTTAATAGAAATTGATTACCAAAATATTCCTGTTAATGATTCCCGGAAATAAATCAAGATTTAATCAGACTCGCATGTCGTATTTGCAACTACACCCTCCCTGTTGATGCAAACTATTGCAATTTGTTTTTATTAGATTAGAAAAGGGGAATGGAAGAGTGTGGAAAATATATTTCAAACGACAATTTACCAATATCGAGGAATCCGAAAAGGACGGAGATGGATTTAACCGATGGAAATTCCATTAGAATATGTTAATATACTTAATCATCATCATCATAATCATCATCTCCTACGCCTATTGACGCAAAGGGCCACGATTAGATTTCGCCAGTCGTCTCTATCTTGAGCTTGAGATTCAATACTTCTCCATTCATCATCTACTTCGCGCTTCATAGTCCTCAGCCACGTAGGTCTGGTTCTTCCAACTTTTCTAGTGCCTTGTGGAGCCCAGCTGAACGTGTGTGCTTCTAATAATCTTCTAATAATCATAGATGATATTATGTACGTTGCTGAAGGTTGCCTATTTAATTCTGTTTCTTCGCTATCAAAAAATCATATACTGAATTGCTCGATAACTTTTAATTTTAAATATTTTTTTCTTTTTTTTTCTGATAATACATTTTCGAAGCTGTAAGTATAGAGAAATATTGCAGAAATTTTGTGTGAAGTTATTTTATGGAAATGAAAAATATGATATTGGCATGTTATCTATTGTATTTCGAAGTGCAAATTATATGTCTAGATTTATTGAAATGTATTCCGTATCTCAGGAATTCTAACGAAAGGATTGTAGTAGCTTTGTTCCCCAGCATATAAAAAATCTAAAGTTTTGCATTGAAATAAATGTATTCTAGATATCCAATATGATAAACGGGTGTGCTTTTAGCAAAGTTTTCCAGTATATTTTACAATATAGTATTCGAATTTGAATTTAATGTTGCATACTGCGTGAATTTTAATTTACTCTATTTATTTGCTTAATATAATAAATAAATATAGTCCATTATTTATATTATATATATATATATATATATATATATATATATATGTATATATAAACACACACATATATATATATATATATATATATATATATATGTGTATATATATATATATATATATATATATATATATATATATATATATGTATATATATATGTATAAATGTATATGTATACGTATATGTATATATAAACACACACACACACATATATATATATTTATATATATATATATATATATATATATATATATGTATATATGTGTATATAACGGATTTTGAGCGAAGCGAAAAATCAATTTTTGGGTGAGATGGCCATGTCGTCCTGATGGAAGTTCCTATAGGGTAGCTTCCTAGGGTATATTACAACTACGGCGATATTCCCAGAGAATTTACCTTAAGGTACCAGAATTCTAACTCCTGGAGCGAATATCCCTCCTGAAAGGGATATCGCGACATATCAGAGGACGTATTCTTGACACGCCACATGGCAATCTGCATCCCGAACAGAGATTTCGTCTCGCAGGGGGCAATTGGCAAGAAACGAATTCGGGAAAGAAAAAGGGGGAGCCGCTCCCAAGGCTCCCTATCTCCCGTTTCGTAAGCGTGCCTGGCGCCAATCCTGGCGCCATCTGTATTCCTTTTTGCGTAGCTTAACAACTCGGTGTTTTTTCCTGTGTTTCTCGCAAATCTTGGATTTATTCTGCTTTTCATGGCTTCTCCATCTTCGTCGGCCTCTGATAAGTTGAGTACCATGTCTTTTATGTATAATGTAGGCTCTTGGTAAATTTTTGAGTGATCAATAGGATTAATCTTCGTTACAAGAGCCGTAGCCTACCGGAGGCGTCATGGACGCTGTCGCTCGCTAGGTATAAGTTTAGTTAGTCAGAGCGACATTCCCGGTTGTTTTGCTTTATTAAATTTTAGCTATTTAGCATTACATAGGATTTACTTTCGTGCTTAGTATTATTTTGGCGAAGTATTCGCCATTCTGGCCTACGCTAGGCCATGTAGCCTAGTCGTTTGGTCCTAGTACTTCATGCATGATTTTGGTTTTTCCGAGTGTATTAAAATTTTATTGAAGCTTTAGGCTATGTTTTATACATTTAAGATTATGTGGAATATTTCCAAGATAGTATACGAGTGAGTTTCGGTGATTTAGGTAATCGATTCTCTTGGTGTCTAGGCTAAGTTGCTTATGGAGCCTTAGTATACTTTCTCATACTCCCCGGTTGCTTTCTTTTCTTCGGAGAAGGTATGCAATCCCTTTCCCTCTGTTTAAGCCTTGGGCTTATCCCTAAGTGGTTTATCTGAATTAATTTTCGATAAAACTATACTGGGGTGTTACTGTACCTTCCTGTTCCAGTAAGTCTGGTTCAAAGAGGGACAGAACAACAGAGTTTTTTAGTCTGAGTCTGTGTTTGTCTGGCTTGGGGTAGAGTCTCCCTTGCTGGCCTGACACAGACAGAGGTGGCTTAGCCTCCTCAGGTCACTACCGAAGGTTTCTGTGGATATGATTCCTTCTTTTGTGATCTACCAGACTAGTCCTTGTTGCTGTTCTCGGGTGAGGATAAGTTTCTTTTCCTGGGAGTAGCAACACCTTCCTTGCTTTGGTGCTCTGGGAGCTGGCAAGTATTGCTGGCCTCCCCCCTTGGATCTCCCTTAAGCTAAGATGAGTTTCTTGGCTGCGGGTGATCCGTCACTAAAGCAAGGTTGGTAGGACCCTCTTTTGTCCCTTCCCCCTCTATCTCCGTAATGGCCTATCCATTACAGTACTGTACGTCATTCTACATCTGGACCTAGAATAGGTTAGGATGTGGAATTGACTCAGCCCCTTGCTGGCCGGCAGAGCTGCCGGCCGGCAAAGGGTCTTCTATTTTGAGTGCTGCCCAGACCTCCCTTGGTCCCTCATCCATGCCTGCCTGTAGAGCCAGACGGCATTGGTCAGGAAGCCTGAATTAGATTCTCCCCTTCCTTATATGCACTCTTTCGGATTGCCAGGCTTGGAGGTAGTGTACACTCTTATCCCGGCATCCATCCTGTTTTTCTTCTAGTGCTGTACCCGACCCGGCTGCCGGCCTATGAGGCCGGCAGCCGGGCGGTTGTAGTCCTCTGGTTCTTTTGCTGCCGGCCGGCATCGGTCCTGTACCTTTGCCGGCCGGCTAATGTCAGCCCTTGTCTGCCGGTCACCAAGAGTGTGGCCGGCAGCTGGGTACTACCTTGTGTAGTTGCCGGCCGGCAGTCATTGCCGGCCGACATTGGCTGTTGCCGGCCGGCAGTTGCTGCCGGCCGGCACACGCATTTGAACCAGCGTTCTGCCGCCTTATAGCTTTTAAGTAGTATACTTTAAAGCTAGTTATGGTGTGTGCCGGCCGGCACGTAACCTCCTATACTGTACCAGTATTCTTCAGTATAACATATTCTGTAAGAAGAAAACTATAGTATGGGTTTTGGTACAGCACTGTGTGTTCTAACACTTTTGTGTTTTCTTGCACAAGTCCTTTGCTGTTGCCCTACAGATAGGAAAGTGAGTTCTTTCCTGTCTATTATCCAGGTTTTTAAAATCATTGCTTAGGTGTGAGCTCCACCTGTTTCCTCTAGAAACTTTGCATTGGTTGCTCTAGAAGAGATTAACCATTTGATTTTATTATCTGGAAGGCTGCAGCAATTGGTTGTGAAGGAAACACAAGTGTGTGTCTTTCCTTTCTGAATTGTTATGCTATACTATGCATATCCAGTGATACATAGTTCACTTGATACTCATGGAAATTTCTTCTCTTTACAGAAGGACCCTCCGAAGTGCGGAAGTGTCTTCTGCAACGTCCGCAGCAAGAGCCTCTGCGGACATGAGTTTGGTAGGAGACATGCAGCATGCGCTGTCTCCAAGGGTGATCTCCAGTATTGGGACCCTCAGGTATGTACTGTGTGCATTAATCTAATTACGGAGGCCTTTGATTCCCCTAGGATGGCGGAATCAAGGGATATAGCAAGGGAAAAGCTTCGTACCTGGGTAAGGGGCTTCCAGAAGAACACCTCTGGACCTTACCTTCCAAGTGAGAAGATGAGGGCGTATCTTTTCCCTAAGGCATCAGCTGATGCAGTGATTCCCCAGCCTCAAGAGGAGATCCCCCAAGTTCAGATCCAGGTGGATGCTGAAGTCTCGGTCGCTATGCGAGACATCCAGTTAGATGACAGGATGTCTGTCGTGGACGAGCGTCTGAAGGAAGACCCCCTGGCAGAAGCCCAGGGTGAAGTTCAAGCCCCAGACGTTGTAGAGGAAGAGGTCGACGAGGTGTCAGCTACTCCGGTTCAGATCCCGGAGCCTATTCCCTCAACATCGGCCGGTCTCTCAGTAGAGCTGGGACAGGCCCTCTCCTCCATTGTTGGAATGATCCAACAGATGCAGAAGGAGAATCAGGAGAAGGCGGCTGCAATGGAACTGCAGATGCAGAGCCTTGCAGAATCACATGGGCCCCAGAAAAGGTTCAATGTGAAAGACCTTCCCTTGTGCTCAGATGCTAAACCATGTGTCTGGCTGAGGAAGGAACCAGCTTTAAAGGAGGAGACAGAGCCGAAGGAGGTCATAGTGATGGACCATACTAAGGCTCAAGCTCTGCTTTCATCCTCGTTGAAAGAGAGGGGCTTCTCTAACTCAAAGGTAGCTACATTGAGCAAGAAGCTCCCTTCCTTTGTGTCCTCTCCTGCTAGAGCCTTCCCCTTTTTACAGAAAGGGTTTGCGGCTGTACTAAAAGCAGTCGAGGCCGACAAGCCTTGCCCCTCCCTGGAGGAGTGTAAACCCTTGTCGCTGGCCCTACCTATGGACCACAAAGACTGGAAGGACGTCCATCTTACATTCTCAGTTGGGAAGTTGGAGGCTGATATCGCCGGACATCAGTTCGGCGAGGACCTCCCTAAGCTGTCTGACTTTCTCTTGCAGAGAGAGTTCGAGACAAAAGAAAGACTGGCTGCCTCAATGTCTCTTCAGACTACTCTCGAGACGATGGCAAGTGACCCCAAGGTCCATGAAATGTTCATGGTGGTGGCCAAGACTCATCTGGCCACAGTGACGAAGGACCTTTATGGCTTCGTCAAGGCGAGGAGAGCTTGTAGGGAGTTCGTGTTCACCTCGGCTACGGTGAGGCACGAGCCAAGGAAACTAATCTCCTCCAACATTTGGGGCAAAGACCTTTTCCCTACCGATTTGGTCAAAGAAGTAGTTGATAAGGCCGCCTTGGAGAATAGAAACCTTCTCCAGAAGTGGGGCCTGGCTATCAAAAGAAAGTCTTCCCCGGATGAGGGTCCTCAACCAAAGAGTAAGACTATGAGGACTAGGCTACCGTCTCGGCCAGCCAAGCCTTTTAGACAGCAACTGCAATTGCCATTGCCTCCAGTGCCCCAGATCGTGGCACAAACCCCGACCACTTTTCAGTGGGTACCCCAGGCCGTGTCGACACAGTCCACGGCATTCACCCCATCGTTCGAAGGGCAGTCTACTTCCTTTCGAGCAAAGCCTAGAGGGGCAGCCAGAGGCTCGTCTGGGCGCCCCTCAAGGGGAAAGGGATTCAGGGATGGTCGTGGTCAGGGAGGCGAGACCTCGGGACGGCAGTCCAAGTGGGATGATACCGGTAGGAGGGAGACTTCTGAAATTTCGGGATCGGTGGACCTTCGATCCCTGGGCCCACAGCCTACTCAAGAATGGACTGGGCTGGAGCTGGTACAGCACTCCACCCCCGGGCCTTCGGGTTTTCCAACACTCCACCCCCGTTCTGGAGGAGTACGTTCAAGAACTGTTGGAGAAAAATGTGATCCGAGAGGTGAAGTCCATCAAATTCCAAGGGAGGCTGTTTTGTGTTCCCAAAAAAGACTCGGAAAAGCTGAGAGTCATTCTGGACTTGTCGCCACTCAACAAGTTCATAGTGTATTGCAAATTCAAGATGCTAACACTGCAACACATAAGGACCTTACCCCCCAAGAGGGCATATTCCGTCTCTATAGACTTGTCAGACGTCTATTGGCACATTCCAATCAACCGTCGACTCTCCCCCTACCTAGGGTTCAGGCTACAACGAAGACTATACGCCTTCAGAGCTATGCTATTCGGGCTAATCATAGCCCCAAGGATTTTTACGAAGCTTGCGAGCGTAGCTCTCAAACAATTACGCCTAAAGGGAATTCAGGTAGTAGCCTACCTGGACGACTGGTTGGTGGGGGCAGCATCCGAGACAGAATGCTTGCAAGCTTCCAGTCAAGTGATCCAGTTCCTAGAGTACCTAGGTTTCAAGATCAACAGAAAAAAGTCTCGACTTTCTCCATCTCAAAAGTTCCAGTGGCTGGGAATCCACTGGGACCTTTTGTCACACCATTTCTCCATCCCGGCGAAGAAAAGGAGGGAGATAGCGGGTTCTGTCAAGAGATTTCTAGATTCTGAAAGGATATCAAGACGCGAACAGGAGAGGGTACTAAGCTCTCTCCAGTTTGCTTCGGTGATAGACCCAGTGCTAAGAGCACAGCTAAAGGATGCAACCGAAGTTTGGAGAAGTTATGCATCAAACGTGCGAAGAGATCTTAGAAGACCAGTTCCGCTTCGGCTACGTACTCTTCTCAGGCCTTGGTCCCAAGCCAGACATCTAAAGAAGTCGGTTCTTCTTCAGCCACCTCCCCCGTCGGTGACGATTCACTCAGATGCCTCGAAGGAGGGATGGGGAGGTCACTCTCATCGGAAAAAAGTCCAGGGGACTTGGTCCAAGCTATTCAAGACCTTTCACATAAACTTTCTAGAAACTATGGCAGTGCTCCTTACCTTAAAGAAAGTTTCCCCGCGTCACTCGATCCACATAAGGTTGGTGATGGACAGCGAGGTACTTGTGAGATGCTTGAATCAACAAGGATTGAGGTCACCACCTCTCAACCTGGTGATGTTGGCCATCTTCCGATTGGCGGAAAAGAAGAAGTGGTACCTGTCGGCAGTTCACCTTAAAGGAATCCGCAATGTGACAGCGGACGCTCTATCCAGGTTCACACCGATAGAGTTGGAATGGTCCTTAGACGCAGGATCATTCTCCTTCATTCTGAATCAAGTCCCAGAACTGCAGATAGACCTCTTTGCGACGAAAGACAACAAGAAGTTGCCCCTGTACGTGTCCCCGTACGAGGACCCCATAGCGGAAGCAGTGGACGTGATGTCCCTCAACTGGAACAGAGGGTCCAGGATTTATCTGTTCCCTCCTCACAACCTTCTGTTGAGGGTCCTCAACAAACTGAGATCCTTCAAGGGGGTAGCCGCAATAGTAGCCCACAAGTGGCTGAACAGCGTGTGGTTCCCCCTGGCATTGGAACTACAGCTGAAGTTTGTACCGCTACCAGATCCAGTTCTGACCCAGCGAGTCCAGAAGTCGACTGTCTGCGCTTCATTACAGAAAACCCGGACCCTGCAGCTCATGATTTTCTCTCCCTAGCGGTGAAAAAGCGTTTCGGGATTTTGAAAGCCAGCATAGACTTCCTAGAGGAATATAAATGCAAATCTACTAGAAGGCAATATGAGTCATCTTGGAGAAAATGGGTGGCCTTTGTCAAGGCGAAGAATCCGCAGGAGATCTCGACAGACTTCTGCTTATCTTTCTTCATCCACCTCCATGGTCAAGGATTGGCAGCTAACACGATTTCAGTGTGTAAGTCTGCTTTGACCTTCCAGGTCGACCTAGGTAACGAGTTCTTTAATAAAGTTCCGAAAGCCTGCGCTAGGCTCAGACCTTCAGCACCTCCAAAGGCCATTTCATGGTCTTTAGACAAAGTTCTTCATTTCGCTTCTCTGTTGAGCAATGAAGAATGTGCGTTAAAGGATTTGACACAAAAAGTTATTTTCCTATTTGCACTCGCGTCCGGGGCCAGGGTTAGTGAGATTGTAGCCCTCTCGAGAGAGGCAGGTCGTGTTCAGTTCCTGGATGGGGGAGAACTGAACCTGTTTCCGGATCCTACGTTTCTCGCCAAGAATGAGTTACCCACCAACAGGTGGGGTCCCTGGAGAATCTGCCCTCTGAAAGAAGATGCATCTCTATGTCCAGTAGAATGCCTAAAGGTCTATCTTCATAGAACTTCAGACTTCAAGGGTGGTCAACTATTCAGGGGAGAAACATCAGGCTCAAATTTATCTCTGAATCAACTCAGAGCGAAAATCACATATTTTATTCGCAGAGCGGATCCTGACAGTACACCCGCAGGTCACGATCCGAGGAAAGTTGCCTCATCCTTAAATTTCTTTAATTGTATGGATTTTGAACATCTCCGTTCATACACTGGCTGGAAGTCTTCCAGAGTGTTCTTTCGCCACTATGCGAAGCAAGTAGAGGAACTAAAGAGATCTGTGGTAGCAGTGGGTCGCGTCGTTAACCCTACTGTTTAACTCTGCGAGGAACAGTGGTTTTAATTGGGACGATTAATTCCAGGGTGAGTGTGTAGTTACATACCGTACTACAAACTAAGTGAGGGCACTGAGTTGCCAATGTAGACTGTTCCATTTCCAAAGGTGAACCTAGCATAAGTGCAGACGTGTGCCGAGCGTTTCTAACGCTAATGTCATTGATTTGTAATACAGACTTTTATGACTTTGATACCTCGGTATCTTAAAAGTGGCATTTAATGTTTTTTCTTTCAGATAAACAAGTTCTGTTTACTATCATACTTATGCTTAAAGTTTTGGGTTATCCTCTTCTTATATATATATATATATATATATATATATATATATATATATATATATATATATATATATATAATTGTGGTTAACCTGTCTGTTTATTGTCTGTCAATGAACTTGTTCTTGAGAACCTTGCGTCTCCTTCACCTGTGTCAATTTATTGGTATAATTGAGCATTCATTCTATGTACCTTATCTGGGATAATTCTAATAGAATTGTTCCTTTATGCAAGCTATGTTGCATTAGTTTATGCTTTCCCTTAACGGGAGGACCCCGTCCCATAAGGGGACGATGGCTGTTTAACTAGTTTCCTCCTATGCGGATATAAACCTTTGTCCAATACAAGTATTGTGCGGAGAACTGGTCGATATTTCATATTGACACAGTGGTTCTTTACAAACTATGCTTTACTTAATATAGGGCGAGACCACTATATTAGCTTGCCTGGTATTCATACATAGGTATATGTACTCTTCGAGACTTTTCCAGAGTCTAGTAGGACTCTTCCCTGTAGGGGGCAGGAAGCTCTAACATGGTTTATAGTTAGTTGAAAAGATGTATAACGGTAACATCTTAGGTCTCTAGGTCTAGTCGACCAGGAAAAATTACCTCCGGGGAGTACGGCACGTTCTGAGAATCCACAGATACAGTAATGCTCTGGTATACTTCCATCAGGACGACATGGCTTGAGCCCAAAAAATGGATTTTGAGCAAAGCGAAAAATCTATTTTTGGGTGAGATGGCCATGTCGTCCTGATGGACCCGCCCTTGCCTTTCTAAGAAAGGGCTGTAGGACCCCTCCTTACATACAGTATCTGTAGCACCTCATGTACGCTACAAGGAATACAGATGGCGCCAGGATTGGCGCCAGGCACGCTTACGAAACGGGAGATACGGAGCCTTGGGAGCGGCTCCCCCTTTTTCTTTCCCGAATTCGTTTCTTGCCAATTGCCCCCTGCGAGACGAAATCTCTGTTCGGGATGCAGAATGCCATGTGGCGTGTCAAGAATACGTCCTCTGATATGTCGCGATATCCCTTTCAGGAGGGATATTCGCTCCAGGAGTTAGAATTCTGGTACCTTAAGGTAAATTCTCTGGGAATATCGCCGTAGTTGTAATATACCCTAGGAAGCTACCCTATAGGAACTTCCATCAGGACGACATGGCCATCTCACCCAAAAATAGATTTTTCGCTTCGCTCAAAATCCGTTATATACACACATATATATATATATATATATATATATATCTATGTGTGTGTTTATATATACATATACGTATACATATACATTTATACATATATATATACATATATATATATATATATATATATATATATATATATATACATATATATATATATATACAGTATATACACATATACATATATATATATATATATATATATATATATATATATATATGTGTGTGTGTTCATATATATATATATATATATATATATATATATATATGTATATATATATATATATATATATATATATATACATATATATATATATATATATATATATATATATCACAGCAAGACTTCAGAGCAGTACTAAGGGGATTTGGTAGTCAAGTAAAAATATCCTCAAAACACCATTTGAAGGTTTCTTTTTGATACCCCTAAATATACTATATATAATAAAAAAAAATTCACAAACCACTAAAGTATCAGAAATAAATTTCAACTATATCTGTTTATATCGTTTCTGTGATTGTTTAAATATATGAATATAATAGGGATGACTTTGTGTGTGTGGGTGTGTGTGAGGTGGGGAGAGATTCCTAACAGTTCGACTTAGAAAAAATAGATCCGAACTAACAGAAAGAGTCGATGGATTTCCATAGTGGTGATGTTTCATTAAGAAGTGAATATGATATCGCAAGTTCTTATTTGTGAAGAAATAGAACAGTGTTCGCTTTTTTTTTTTTTTTTTTTTTTGAGGTTCACATTTTTTTATGGTTTTATTCTGGATTTCATATGAGTAATTTATTAAAACATCATCATCATTATCATCATCATTCCCATCATCTCCTACGCCTATTGACGCAAAAGGCCTTTATTGAGTGGGTACCTAAAAATTATTTCAGAAATATTACAAATTAAGGATAAGTGCATTTATATTTCATCTGCAGTCATTATATTTCAAAACAGCAAACACTTAGAATAGCATTCAGACGAATCATCTCAAAGTATGTTTTTTATCATAAATATAAAAACTAGGTATCGTTATAAAACCTTCTTCTAATGCGCGTATATAAAATAATACTTATATCTTTTTTCATGTTATCCAGCGAAAGACCACGAATTATATGACACCATTATTTTGGTTCTTTAAAAAAATACACAAGAGAAAACCTCTTTCTGAAAGACATATATCTAAAGTTAATTATTATGGTTTCTTTCGTTCTTTGTTTTTATGAGAACGACCCTTGTATAAGTGAAAGGGACCTTGTGAACTCATTTTATAGTTTTCTATATCGATGTATCCCTCCCCGAGTCATTTCCTCGTTAATTTAACAGGATAAATCAGTGAATATCTATCTATCTACATACATACATACATACATACATACATACATACACTACACATATATATATATATATATATATATATATATATATATATATATATATATATGCTGTATATATATGTATATATATCTATATATAAATGTATATATATACGTATATATATATATATATATATATATATATATATATATATATATATATATATATATATATATAAATATATATATATATATATATGTATGTATGTATACATATATATATATATATATATGTATGTATACATATATATATATATATATATATATATATACATATATATATACATATATATATATATATATATATATTTGGGCTCAAGCCATGTCGTCCTGATGGAAGTTCCTATAGGGTAGCTTCCTAGGGTATATTACAACTACGGCGATATTCCCAGAGAATTTACCTTAAGGTACCAGAATTCTAACTCCTGGAGCGAATATCCCTCCTGAAAGGGATATCGCGACATATCAGAGGACGTATTCTTGACACGCCACATGGCAATCTGCATCCCGAACAGAGATTTCATCTCGCAGGGGGCGATTGGCAAGAAACGAATTCGGGAAAGAAAAAGGGGGAGCCGCTCCCAAGGCTCCCTATCTTCCGATTCGTATGCGTGCCTGGAGCCAGGATTCCTTTTTGCGTAGCTTAACAACTCGGTGTTTTTTCCTGTGTTTCTTGCAAATCTTGGATTTATTCTACTTTTCATGGCTTCTCTGTTTTCGTCGGCCTCTGATAAGTTGAGTATAATGTTTTTTATGTATAAATGTAGGCTCTTGGTAAATTTTTGAGTGATTAATAGGATTAATCTTTGATACAAGAGCCGTAGCCTACCGGAGGCGTCATGGACGCTGTCGCTCGCTAGGTATAAGTTTAGTTAGTCAGAGCGACATTCCCGGTTGTTTTGCTTTAATAAATTTTAGCTATTTAGCATTACATAGGATTTCCTTTCGTGCTTAGTATTATTTTGGCGAAGTATTCGCCATTCTGGCCTACGCTAGGCCATGTAGCCTAGTCGTTTGGTCCTAGTACTTCATGCATGATTTTGGTTTTTCCGAGTGTAATAAAAATTTTATTGAAGCTTTAGGCTATGTTTTATACATTTAAGATTGTGTGGATTATTACCAAGATAGTATACGCGTGAGTTTCGGTGATTTAGGTAATCGATTCTCTTGGTGCCTAGGCTAAGTTGCTTATGGAGCCTTAGTATACTTTCTCCCCGGTTGCTTTCTTTTCTTCGGAGAAGGTCTGCAATCCCTTTCCCTCTGTTTAAGCCTTGGGCTTATCCCTAAGTGGTTTTTCCGAATTAATTTTCGATAAAACTATACTGGGGTGTTACTGTACCTTCCTGTTCCAGTAAGTCTGGTTCAAAGAGGGACAGAACTACAGAGTTTTTAGTCTGAGTCTGTGCTTGTCTGGCTTGGGGTAGAGTTTCCCTCGCTGGCCTGACACAGACAAAGGTGGCTTAGCCTCCTTAGGTCACTACCGAAGGTTTCTGTGGATATGATTCCTTCTTTTGTGATCTACCAGACTAGTCCTTGTTGCTGTTCTTGGGGGAGGATAAGTTTCTTTCCCTGGGAGTGGCAACACCTTCCTTGCTTTGGTGCTCTGGGAGCTGGCAAGTATTGCTGGCCTCCCCCCTTAGATCTCCCTTAGGCTAAGATAAGTTTCTTGGCTGCGGGTGATCCGTCACTAAAGCAAGGTTGGTAGGACCCTCTTTTGTCCCTTCCCCCTCTATCTCCGTAATGGCCAAGCCATTACAGTACTGTACGTCGTTCTACATCTGGACCTAGTATAGGTTAGGATGTGGAATTGACTCAGTCCCCTGCCGGCCGGCAAGGGTCTTATATTTTGAGTGCTGCCCGGACCTCCCTTGGTCCCTCATCCATGCCTGCCTGTAGAGCCAGACGGCATTGGCCAGGAAGCCTGAATTAGATTCTCCCCTTCCTTATATGCACTCTTTCGGATTGCCGGGCTTGGAGGTAGTGTACACTCTTATCCCGGTATCCATCCTATTTTTCTTCTAGTGCTGTACCCGACCCGGCTGCCGGCCTCATAGGCCGGCAGCCGGGCAGGTGTAGTCCTCTGGTTCTTTTGCTGCCGGCTGGCATCGGTCCTGTACCTTTGCCGGCCGGCTAATGTCAGCCCTTGTCTGCCGGTCACCAAGAGTGTGGCCAGCAGCTGGGTACTACCTTGTGTAGTTGCCGGCCGGCAGCCATTGCCGCCCGACATTGGCTGTCGCCGGCCGGCAATTGCTGCCGACCGGCACATGCATTTGAACCAGAGTTCTGCCGCCTTATAGCTGTTAAGTAGTATACTTTAAAGCTAGTTATGGTGTGTGCTGGCCGGCAGGTGCCGGCTGGCACGTATCCTCCTATACTGTACTAGTATTCTTCAGTATAACATATACAGTAAGAGGAAAACTATAGTATGGGTTTTGGTACAGCACTGTGTGTTCTAACACTTTTGTGTTTTCTTGCACAGTCCTTTGCTGTTGCCCTACAGATAGGAAAGTGAGTTCTTTCCTGTCTATTATCCAGGATTTTAAAATCATTGCTTAGGTGTGATCTTCACCTGTTTCCTCTGGAAACTTTGCATTGGTTACTCTAGAAGAGATTAACCATTTGATTTTATTATCTGGAAGGCTGCAGCAATGGGTTGTGAGGGAAACACAAGTGTGCGTCTTTCCTTTCTGAATTGTTATGCTATACTATGCATATCCAGTGATACATAGTTCACTTGATACTCATGGAAATTTCTTCTCTTTACAGAAGGACCCTCCGAAGTGTGGAAGTGCTTTCTGCAACGTCCGCAGCAAGAACCTCTGCAGACATGAGTTTTGTAGGAGACACGCAGCATGCGCTGTCTCCAAGGATGATCTCCGGTATTGGGACCCTCAGGTATGTACTGTGTGCACTAACCTGATTACTGAAGCCTTTGATTCCCCTAGGACGGCGGAATCAAGGGATATAGCTAGGAAGAAGCTTCGTACCTGGGTAAGGGGCTTCCAAAAGAACACTTCTGGCCCTTATCTTCCAAGTGAGAAGATGAGGGCGTATCTTTTCCCTAAGGCATCAGCTGATGCAGTGATTCCCCAGCCTCAAGAGGAGATCCCCCAAGTTCAGATCCAGGTGGATGCTGAAGTCGCGGTCGCGATGCAAGACATCCAGTTAGATGACAGAATGTCTGATGTGGACGAGTGTCTGGAGGAAGACCTCCTGGCAGAAGCCCAGGATGAAGTTCAAGCCCCAGACGTTGTAAAGGTAGAGGTCGACGAGGTGTCGGCTACTCCGGTTCAGATTCCGGAGCCTATTCCCTCAACATCGGCTGGTCTCCCAGTAGAGCTGGGACAGGCCCTCTCTTCTATTGTTGGAATGATCCAACAAATGCAGAAGGAGAATCAGGAGAAGGCGGCTGCAATGGAACTGCGAATGCAGTGCCTTGCAGAATCACATGGGCCCCAGAAAAAGCTCAATGTGAAAGACCTTCCCTTGTGCTCAGATGCTAACCCATGGAGGGATGCTGAGCACATGCCGATGACGACTGGAAAGATCGTCATCTCGGATAAGCTGGGCTCAGTTCCCCTGGAGGAGGTGGAATTCTGACCCAGCAAGGCATCATATCCGGACTGTTATGTCCGGCTGAGGAAGGAACCAGCTTCAAAGGAGGAGACAGAGCCGAAGGAGGTCATAGTGATGGACCATGCTAAGGCTCAAGCTCTACTTTCATCCTCGATGAAAGAGAGGGGCTTCTCTAACTCAAAGGTAGCCGCATTGAACAGGAAGCTCCCTTCCTTTGTGTCCTCGCCTACTAGAGCCTTCCCCTTTTTACAGAAAGGGTTTGCGGCTGTACTAAAAGCAGTCGAGGCCGGCAAGCCTTGCCCCTCCCTAGAGGAGTGTAAACCCTTGTCGCTGGCCCTGCCTATGGACCACAAAGACTGGAAGGACGTCCATCTTACGTTCTCAGTTGGAAATTTAGAGGCTGATATTGCCGGACGTCAGTTCGGCGAGGACCTCCCTAAGCTGTCTGACTTTCTTTTGCGAAGAGAGTTCGAGACAAAAGAAAGACTGGCTGCCTCAATGTCTCTTCAGACTACTCTCGAGACGATGGCAAGTGACCCCAAGGTCCATGAAATGTTCATGGTGGTGGCCAAGACTCATCTGGCCACAGTGACGAAGGACCTTTATGGCTTCGTCAAGGCAAGGAGAGCTTGTAGGGAGTTCGTGTTCACCTCGGCTACGGTGAGGCACGAGCCAAGGAAACTAATCTCCTCCAACATTTGGGGAAAAGACCTTTTCCCTACCGACTTGGTCAAAGAAGTTGTTGATAAGGCCGCCTTGGAGAATAGAAACCTTCTCCAGAAGTGGGGCCTGGCTATCAAAAGAAAGTCTTCCCCGGATGAGGGTCCTCAACCAAAGAGGAAGACTATGAGGACTAGGCTACCGTCTCGGCCAGCCAAGCCTGTTAGACAGCAACAGCAACTGCAATTGCCATTGCCCCCAGTGCCCCAGATCGTGGCACAAACCCCGACCACTTTTCAGTGGGTACCCCAGGCCGTGTCGACACAGTCCACGGCAATCACCCCAGCGTTCGAAGGGCAGTCTACTTCCTTTCGAGCAAAGCCTAGAGGAGCAGCCAGAGGCTCGTTTAGACGCCCCTCAAGGGGAAGGGGATTCAAGGGTGGTCGTGGTCAGGAAGGCAAGACCTCAGGACGGCAGTCCAAGTGAGGTGATACCGGTAGGAGGGAGACTTCTGAAATTTCGGGATCGGTGGACCTTCTATCCCTGGGCCCACAGCCTACTCAAGAATGGACTGGGCTGGAGCTGGTACAGCACTCCACCCCCGGGCCTTCGGTTTTTCCAACACTCCACCCCCGTTATGGAGGAGTACGTTCAAGAACGGTTGGAGAAAAAAGGTGATCCGAAGGGTGAAGCCCATCAATTTCTAAGGGAGGCTGTTTTTTGTTCCCAAGAAAGACTCGGAAAAGCTCAGAGTCATTCTGGACTTGTCGTCATTCAACAAGTTCATAGTGAATTGCAAATTCAAAATGCTAACACTGCAACACATAAGGACCTTACTGCCCAAGAGGGCATACTCAGTCTCTATAGACTTGTCACACGCCTATTGGTACATTCCAATCAGCCATCGACTCTCCCCCTACCTAGGGTTCAGGCTACAACGAAGACTATACGCCTTCGGAGCCATGCCATTCGGGCTAAACATAGACCCAAGGATTTTTACGAAGCTTACGAGCGTAGCTCTCAAACAATTACGCCTGAAGGGAATTCAGGTAGTAGCCTACCTGGACGACTGGTTGGTGTGGGCAGCATCCGAGACAGAATGCTTGCAAGCTTCCAGTCAAGTGATCCAGTTCCTAGAGTACCTAGGCTTCAAGATCAACAGAAAAAAGTCTCGACTTTCTCCATCTCAAAGGTTCCAGTGGCTGGGAATCCACTGGGACCTTTTGTCACACCGTTTCTCCATCCCGGCGAAGAAAAGGAAGGAGATAGCGGGTTCTGTCAAGAGACTTCTAGATTCCGAAAGGATATCAAGACGCGAGCAGGAGATGGTACTGAGCTCTCTCCAGTTTGCTTCGGTGACAGACCCAGTGCTAAGAGCACAGCTAAAGGATGCAATCAGAGTTTGGAGAAGTTATGCATCAAACGCACGAAGAGATCTGAGAAGACCAGCCGCTGCGGCTAAGTACTCTTCTCAGGCCTTGGTCCCAAGCCAGACATCTAAAGAAGTCGGTTCTTCTTCAGCCACCTCCCCCGTCGGTGACGATTCACTCAGACGCCTCGAAGGAGGGATGGGGAGGTCACTCTCATCGGAAAAAAGTCCAGGGGACTTGGTCCAAGCTATTCAAGTCCCTTCACATGAAACTTTCTAGAAGCTATGGCAGTGCTCCTTACCTTAAAGAAAGTCTCCCCGCGTCACTCGATCCACATAAGGTCGGTGATGGACAGCGAGGTAGTTGTGAGATACTTGAATCGACAAGGATCGAGGTCACCACCTCTCAACCAGGTGATGTTGGCCATCTTCCGATTGGCAGAAAAGAAGAAGTGGTACCTGTCGGCAGTTCACCTTCAAGGAGTCCGCAATGTGACGGCGGACGCTCTATCCAGGTTCACACCGATAGAGTCGGAATGGTCCTTAGACGCAGGATCATTCTCCTTCATTCTGAATCAAGTCCCAGAACTGCAGATAGACCTCTTTGCGACGAAAGAAAACAAGAAGTTGCCCCTGTACGTGCCCCGTACGAGGACCCCTTAGCGGAAGCAGTGGACGCGATGTCCCTCGACTGGAACAGATGGTCCAAGATTTATCTGTTCCCTCCTCACAACCTACTGTTGAGGGTCCTCAACAAACTGAGATCCTTCAAGGGGTAGCGGCAATAGTGGCCCACAAGTGGCCGAACAGCGTGTGGTTCCCCCTGGCATTGGAACTGTAGCTGAAGTTTGTATCGCTACCAGATCCAGTTCTGACCCAGCGAGTCCAGAAGTCAACTGCCTGCGCTTCATTACAGAAAACCCGGACCCTGCAGCTCATGATTTTCTCTCCCTAGCGGTGAGAAAGCGTTTCGGGATTTCGAAAGCCAGCATAGACTTCCTTGAGGAATATAAGTGCAAATCTACTAGAAGGCAATATGAGTCATCTTGGAGAAAATGGGTGGCCTTTTGTCAAGGCGAAGAATCCGCAGGAGATCTTGACAGACTTCTGCTTATCTTTCTTTTCCACCTCCATGGTCAAGGATTGGCAGCTAACACGATTTCAGCGTGTAAGTCTGCTTTGACAAGACCCATTCTATATGCCTTCCAGGTCGACCTAGGTAACGAGATCTTTAATAAAGTCCCGAAAGCCTGTGCTAGGCTCAGACCTTCAGCACCTCCAAAGCCCATTTCATGGTTTTTAGACAAGTTCTTCATTTCGCTTCTCTGTTGAGCAATGAAGAGTGTGCGTTAAAGGATTTGACACAAAAAGTTATTTTCCTATTTTGCACTCGCGTCCGGGGCCAGGGTTAGTGAGATTGTAGCCCTCTCGAGAGAGGCAGGTCGTGTTCAGTTCCTGGATGGGGGAGAACTAAACCTGTTTCCGGATCCTACGTTTCTCGCCAAGAATGAGTTACCCACCAACAGGTGGGGTCCCTGGAGAATCTGCCCTCTGAAAGAAGATGCATCTCTATGTCCAGTAGAATGCCTAAAGGTCTATCTTCATAGAACTTCAGACTTCAAGGGTGGTCAACTATTCAGGGGAGAAACATCAGGCTCAAATTTATCTCTGAATCAACTCAGAGCGAATATCACATATTTTATTCACAGAGCGGATCCTGACAGTACACCCGCAGGTCACGATCCGAGGAAAGTTGCCTCATCCTTAAATTTCTTTAATTGTATGGATTTTGAACATCTCCGTTCATACACTGGCTGGAAGTCTTCCAGAGTGTTCTTTCGCCACTATGCGAAGCAAGTAGAGGAACTAAAGAGATCTGTGGTAGCAGTGAGTTGCGGTGTTAACCCTACTGTTTAACTCTGCGAGGAACAGTGGCCTTAATTGGGACGATTAATTCCAGGGTGAGTGTGTAGTTACATACTGTACTACAAACTAAGTGAGGGCACTGTGTTGCCTATGTAGACTGTTCCATTTCCGAAGGTGAACCTAGCATAAGTGCAGACATGTGTGCCGAGCGTTTCTAACGCTAATGTCATTGATTTGTAATACAGACTTTTATGACTTTGATACCTCAGTATCTTAAAAGTGGCATTTAATGTTTTTTCTTTCAGACAGACAAGTTCTGTTTACTATCATTCTTATGCTTAAAGTTTTGGGTTATCCTCTTCTTATGTATGTATATATATATATATATATATATATATATATATATATATATATATATATATATATATAATTGTGGTTAACCTGTCTATTTATTGCCTGTCAATAAACTGGTTCTTGAGAACCTTGCGTCTCCTTCACCTGTGTCAATTTATTGGTATAATTGAGCATTCATTCTATGTACCTTCTGGGATAATTCTAATAGAATTGTTCCTTTATGCAAGCTATGTTGCATTGGTTTTCCTCCTATGCGGATATAAAACCTTTGTCCAATACAAGTATTGTGCGGAGAACTGGTCGATATTTCATATTGACGCAGTGATTCTTTACAAACTATGCTTTACTTAATATAGGGCGAGACCACTATATTAGCTTGCCTGGTATTCATACATAGGTATATGTACTCTTCGAGACTTTTCCAGAGTCTAGTAGGACTCTTCCCTGTAGGGGGCAGGAAGCTCTAACATGGTTTATAGTTAGTTGAAAAGATGTATAACGGTAACATCTTAGGTCTCTAGGTCTAGTCGACCGGGAAAAATTACATCCGGGGAGTACGGCACGTTCTGAGAATCCACAGATACAGTAATGCTCTGGTATACTTCCATCAGGACAACATGGCTTGAGCCCAAAAAACGGATTTTGAGCGAAGCGAAAAATCTATTTTTGGGTGAGATGGCCATGTCGTCCTGATGGACCCGCCCTTGCCTTTCTAAGAAAGGGCCGTAGGACCCCTCCCTACATACAGTATCTGTAGCACCTCGTGTACGCTACAAGGAATACAGATGGCGCCAGGATTGGCGCCAGGCACGCATACGAATCGGAAGATAGGGAGCCTTGGGAGCGGCTCCCCCTTTTTCTTTCCCGAATTAGTTTCTTGCCAATCGCCCCCTGCGAGATGAAATCTCTGTTCGGGATGCAGATTGCCATGTGGCGTGTCAAGAATACGTCCTCTGATATGTCGCGATATCCCTTTCAGGAGGGATATTCGCTCCAGGAGTTAGAATTCTGGTACCTTAAGGTAAATTCTCTTGGAATATCGCCGTAGTTGTAATATACCCTAGGAAGCTACCCTATAGGAACTTCCATCAGGACGACATGGCCATCTCACCCAAAAATAGATTTTTCGCTTTGCTCAAAATCCTTTATATATATATATATATATATATATATATATATATATATATATATATATATATATACTCATGTGTACATCTGTATACTGTATATACATAAATATATGTATAAATATACATATATATATATATATATATATATTTATATATATATATATATATATATGTATATTATATATATATATATATATATATATATATATATATATATAGATATACAGATAGAGAGAGAGAGAGAGAGAGAGAGAGAGAGAGAGAGAGAGAGAGAGAGAGAGAGAGAGATAAATTAGATAATTATATACATTCAATTATCAATAAATAAAATGTAATAATTTCCATCAATTTTAGTAGGAAAATACTTCTTTTACCTATCAAATTCTAATCATTCACTTTTTTTTCGGTGTACAATTAAACCTCCACTGTAGAACGGTACATTAAACAAATCTTCCTACTACTTTGATGTTGTCAGTTGAATAAATCACAAAATCAGTTGGGGCCATTTACTCAAAGTCTATTCGAACATCCTAAATATATTACTTTCTAAAAAAAGTCTTTTTCAATTAGATATTCTTTGCTAAATTTATTATTTGTTGGATTTTCATCCTGTACTGTATAGAAATTGTCATGGTTGTGGCGCTCGAAGTGGTAACGTCCCTGACTGGTGAATGCCAGAACGAGGTTCGAGTCGCGTTCAAACTCGTTAGTTTCTTTGGTCGCAACCTCACCATCCTTGTGAGCTAAGGATGGGAAGTTTAAAAGAACGTACAGGTCTATCTGCTGACTCATCCGCAGCCATTGCCTAGCCCTCCTTAGTACTATCTTGGATGGAGATGGGGACGGGAGCTGATCATATGTAAAT
>NC_090727.1:30646952-30651913 GCF_036898095.1 Palaemon carinicauda
AGTATTTCCATAAATCTAAAGAAAAACGTTATAAACATCTATTTAGCCAACTTCATCTACAGATGGTATTATTATTATTATTATTATTATTATTATTATTATTATTACTACTACTATTGTTATTGTTATTGCTACTGTTATTGTTATTGTTATTATCCTTATTATCATTATTATCATTATTACCATTATTATTTTTATTATTTTTATTATTTTTCTTATTATTATTATTATTATTATTATTATTATTATTATTATTAATATTATTATCTATACTATAACCCTACTTGGAAAAACAGGGTACTATAAGCCCAGGGGCTCCAGCAGGGAAAAATATACCAGTGAGGAAAGGAAATTAGGAACAAAAAAAAATCTATATGAGAAGTGATGAGCAATAAAATATTTTAAGAAGAGTAGAACATCAATACACACACACACACACACACACACACACACACACATATATATATATATATATATATATGTATATATATATGTATATATATGTATATATACTGTATAATATATATATATATATATTTATATATATATGTAATATATATGTATATATATATATATATATATATATATATGTAATATATATATATATTATATATAAATATGTATATATATATATAAATATATATATATATATATGTATATATATGTAATATATATATACATATATATATGTATATATATATATATATATATATATTTATATATATTTGTATATATATATATATATTTATATATATAATTATGTATATATAAATATATATATATATATATATATATAAATATATATATATACAGTATATATATATGTAATATATATATATATATTATACATATAAATATGTATATATATATATGTATATATATGTAATATATATATATATATATATACATATACATATATATATATATATATATATATATATATATATATATATATATATATATGTTTTACTGCCACAAGGATCACGTGACTTGGTATACGCAAAAGCCAGTAGGAAATAATAAAAAGCTTTAGTACCAAGCGCTTTCGTGCATTTTAATACACTTCTTCAGGGTACAATAAAAAGTGAGACATAGTTGAAGGACGTCAATAAGTAAAATAGGATAAAAACAAAAAACTAAAATTTGTTTTGAACAGTAGAGAAATGATAGAAAAACATAGTCAGCTAACTAGCATTGTCAAACAATCAAACAACCCACAGCCAAAATTTGTACTTGAACGGAAACTGGTCATAAACACACAAAAAAGGTAAACACAAATTATATAATTCTTAATTGTTGAACAATATTGGTCATGATGAAATTATCCAATTTATATAAACCAGCACTAATATTAAAAACACAATCCGACTTTATCTTAATAATACTTGATTCTATAATATTTCTCTTCACAACATCTTTACAAAATAGCAGCTCTTTAGATTTCTTCCAGTCTATCAAGTGATTATATTCATTCATGTGAACGAATAGTGCGTTAGACATATTACCAACTCGAACACAGTATTTATGTTGATTTATCCTTGTTGCCAGCATTTTACCAATTTGCCCAATATATTTCAAATTACAACCACTACATGGAATTTCATATATGCAGCCTACACTATTACACGGAGAGTTCTTTATCAAAATATATATGTATAAACCGGAGTCCGATTTCGACTTTACACGGAATTGGTTGTCGACTCTCGTACCTTTTTTTATCATTTGGTTAATACCAAAAAATAATGTCCTATAGACATACAGTGCTATTGAAATTATAATATATAGTCAATTCAACACAGACAATGGAAATATAACAAACTATGAAGAAGATGAAAACGTGTATTTTTTCATATCAGTAAAAACTTAATTTTTATGGCTTCAAACATTTCACTGTATAAATCTCGCATTTTTTTAGCTTGCATCTCCTCCATTATATTTCCTCTAACCGCCTTCTAAGATTAATAACATCCATTTTCAACTAACATGGAAAAACTCAGCAAGTCAGAAATGAATATCAAGGATCCCCTGATTCCAGCAACTTGGAGGAACAGTAGATCCTCTGAACTCCCATTACGCAGTATTTCCCCGGATACAGTCCGTCATCGGAATGCAAATGGTTTCTAAGGACAAGATAATCGACAACGCCATAAACGGATTAATCCAATTCCGACAAGAGAGATCCGATTGGAGGCAGAAGGCCTCGACACACGAGATTACACTACACCAGTCTTGATGCTCCAGTGGCTGGATTGGGTGTAATTTAATCCTGCAGAATGACTCCATAAAACCAATTTATGTTTTCGAGATACAGTAAGTGGAGTCGTTGCAATTTGGTTAATATGTTTAAAGAATTTATTCGATGGACAATTATATTTCATTCCAAGGTATTAAAAGTTTAGATTTTAATAATACTGACAAAATTATCGTACAGAATAGACTGACACATAAGAAACTTACCAAAAAACTAATTCGGCATTATTCATTAACAATTTCCTAATGAATTTTAACCCATGAAATAAATTTAGTGGTTAACTAAAATATTCAATTAAATATAAAGCTAACAATATAAGTTAAATAAACCCTATAAACTACCTCAGAGATAAGTTGTTAGACATAATACTAGTGAATTTGGATTAAGATATTTTAAAATACCTTTCAAAAAGCTGGCCATATCATTGCCCTAATCATGGTAGGTTTATCACAAAAATTTCTGAAAGAATGGTACTCTGCTTCAGGTACATCCCAGAAAATACTGTTTTGCAAATCTGACTATTTTTACTTTATTCAAGTGAAGAGAGAGAGAGAGAGAGAGAGAGAGAGAGAGAGAGAGAGAGCATATTTTCAGTAATTGCTTTATGCTAGTGTAGAAAGCGTATTTGTACAAAATTCTATACTGAGAGAGAGAGAGAGAGAGAGAGAGAGAGAGCATATTTTCAGTAATTGCTTTATGCTAGTGTAGAAAGCGTATTTGTACAAAATTCTATACTGAGAGAGAGAGAGAGAGAGAGAGAGAGAGAGAGAGAGAGAGAGAGCATATTTTCAGTAATTGCTTTATGCTAGTGTAGAAAGCGTATTTGTACAAAATTCTATACTGAGAGAAAGAGAGAGAGAGAGAGAGAGAGAGAGAGAGAGAGAGAGCATATTTTCAGTAATTGCTTTATGCTAGTGTAGAAAGCGTATTTGTACAAAATTCTATACTGAGAGAGAGAGAGAGAGAGAGAGAGAGAGAGAGAGCATATTTTCAGTAATTGCTTTATGCTAGTGTAGAAAGCGTATTTGTACAAAATTCTATACTGAGAGAGAGAGAGAGAGAGAGAGAGAGAGAGAGCATATTTTCAGTAATTGCTTTATGCTAGTGTAGAAAGCGTATTTGTACAAAATTCTATACTGAGAGAGAGAGAGAGAGAGAGAGAGAGAGAGAGAGAGAGAGCATATTTTCAGTAATTGCTTTATGCTAGTGTAGAAAGCGTATTTGTACAAAATTCTATACTGAGAGAGAGAGAGAGAGAGAGAGAGAGAGAGAGAGAGCATATTTTCAGTAATTGCTTTATGCTAGTGTAGAAAGCGTATTTGTACAAAATTCTATACTGAGAGAGAGAGAGAGAGAGAGAGAGAGAGAGAGAGAGAGAGAGAGAGCATATTTTCAGTAATTGCTTTATGCTAGTGTAGAAAGCGTATTTGTACAAAATTCTATACTGAGAGAGAGAGAGAGAGAGAGAGAGAGAGAGAGAGAGCATATTTTCAGTAATTGCTTTATGCTAGTGTAGAAAGCGTATTTGTACAAAATTCTATACTGAGAGAGAGAGAGAGAGGAGAGAGAGAGAGAGAGAGAGCATATTTTCAGTAATTGCTTTATGCTAGTGTAGAAAGCGTATTTGTACAAAATTCTATACTGAGAGAGAGAGAGAGAGAGAGAGAGAGAGAGAGAGAGAGAGCATATTTTCAGTAATTGCTTTATGCTAGTGTAGAAAGCGTATTTGTACAAAATTCTATACTGAGAGAGAGAGAGAGAGAGAGAGAGAGAGAGAGAGCATATTTTCAGTAATTGCTTTATGCTAGTGTAGAAAGCGTATTTGTACAAAATTCTATACTGAGAGAGAGAGAGAGAGAGAGAGAGAGAGAGAGAGAGCATATTTTCAGTAATTGCTTTATGCTAGTGTAGAAAGCGTATTTGTACAAAATTCTATACTGAGAGAGAGAGAGAGAGAGAGAGGAGAGAGAGAGAGAGAGAATTTCAATAAATATTTTTTGCTCTTAATTGTATAAAAATCTATACTTAGAGAGAGAGAGAGAGAGAGAGAGAGAGAGAATTTCAATAATTGTTTTTTGCTCTTACATGTATAAAAATCTATACTTAGAGAGAGAGAGAGAGAGAGAGAGAGAGAGAGAGAGTCCTGAAAAGATACTTGATTTTCAATAGTATTAGAGACAAAAAATTAGACTTGCGAGAGAGAGAGAGAGAGAGAGAGAGAGAGAGAGAGAGAGACAGTCCTCAAAAAATACTTGATTTTCAATAGTATTAGAGACAAAAAATTAGACTTGCGAGAGAGAGAGAGAGAGAGAGAGAGAGAGAGAGAGAGAGAGAGTCCTCAAAAAATACTTGATTTAATTGATTTTCAATAGTATTACAGAGACGAAAAGTTAGACTTCTGTTTTGCCTTGTAGCGTTTTTAATAAAGAAAAATACAAGCATGTTTATGTAAATTCAATCGCAATTTTCTGCAAACATTTTTTCGCATAGTTGGTACCCCTGTCAAATCTAAAATCGTAATCATAAACCAATTTATAAATTTTTTCAGTATTGCTGATTTCTTTTAGTTTATTTTTCGATAAGTTCTATTCTTTAATAACTATCATATTGCTAAATAAGAAAAAAAAAAACTAAAACACGTTCTCTGATTTATATAAAAGATTTAACTGTGTTATTCTAATTTCTTATATTAATAAAGAATAAATATATA
>NC_090727.1:30652413-30657413 GCF_036898095.1 Palaemon carinicauda
GACTTATCTATAAAATGTTATTTTGATAATAAAATAAATTTTTGAATATACTTACCCGGTGATTATAATAGCTGCAGCTCTGCTGCTCGACAGAAAACTCTACGGAAAAAATCCGCCAGCGATCGCTATGCAGGTAGGGGGTGTACTTCAACAGCGCCATCTGTCGTCCAAGTACCTAGTACTCATTGTAAACAAAGAACTCAATTTTCTCCTCGGTCCACTGCGTCTCTATTGGGGAGAAAGGGAGGGTCCTTTAATTTATAATCACCGGGTAAGTATATTCAAAAATTTATTTTATTATCAAAATAACATTTTTCAATATTTAACTTAGCCGGTGATTATAATAGCTGATTCACACCCAGGGGGGTGGGTAGAGACCAGCAATAAATGTTTACATTATTATGAGCTAAGGATTTTTTATTTCATTTTAGAAGTTATCAAAATAACAAAAATAAAATAAATAGGTACCTGGTAAGGAAGTCGACTTGAACAATTACTCTGCCTTTTTAAGTACGTCTTCCTTACGGAGCCTCGCGATCCTCTTAGGATGCTGAGCGACCCCTAGAATCTGAAGTATGAAGGGTTGCAACCCATACCACAGGACCTCATCAAAACCTCTAATCTAGGCGCTTCTCAAGAAAAGAATTTGACCACCCGCCAAATCAACCAGGATGCGAAAGGCTTCTTAGCCTTCCGGACAACCCAAAAACAACAATAAAAAACATTTCAAGAGAAAGATTAAAAAGGTTATGGAATTAGGGGAATGTAGTGGTTGAGCCCTCACCCACTACTGCACTCGCTGCTACGAATGGTCCCAGAGTGTAGCAGTTCTCGTAAAGAGACTGGACATCCTTAAGATAAAAAGACGCGAACACTGACTTGCTTCTCCAATAGGTTGCGTCCATTATACTTCGCAGAGATCTATTTTGTTTAAAGGCCACTGAAGTTGCGACAGCTCTAACTTCATGTGTCCTTACCTTCAGCAAAGCTTGGTCTTCTTCACTCAGATGTGAATGAGCTTCTCGTATTAACAGTCTGATAAAATAGGATAAAGCATTCTTTGACATAGGCAAAGATGGTTTCTTAACTGAACACCATAAAGCTTCTGACTGTCCTCGTAAAGGTTTAGTTCGTCTTAAATAGAACTTAAGAGCTCTCACAGGGCATAAGACTCTTTCTAGTTCATTTCCAACCATATTTGATAGGCTTGGAATATCGAACGATTTCGGCCAAGGACGAGAAGGTAGCTCGTTTTTGGCTAGAAAACCAAGTTGTAGAGAACATGTAGCCGTTTCAGATGAAAATCCGATGTTCCTGCTGAAGGCGTGAATCTCACTGACTCTTTTAGCTGTGGCTAAGCAAACCAGGAAAAGAGTCTTTAAAGTGAGATCTTTAAAGGAGGCTGATTGTAGCGGCTCGAACCTTTCTGACATGAGGAATCTTAGTACCACGTCTAAATTCCAACCAGGTGTAGCCAAACGACGCTCCTTCGTGGTCTCAAAAGACTTAAGGAGGTCCTGTAGATCTTTGTTGTTGGAAAGATCTAAGCCTCTGTGACGGAAGACTGATGCCAACATGCTTCTGTAACCCTGGATAGTGGGAGCTGAAAGAGATCGTTCTTTCCTCAGGTATAAAAGGAAGTCAGCTATTTGAGTTACAGAGGTACTGGTCGAGGATACTGATACTGACTTGCACCAGTTTCGGAAGACTTCCCACTTCGATTGGTAGACTCTAAGGGTGGATGTCCTCCTTGCTCTAGCAATCGCCCTGGCTGCCTCCTTCGAAAAGCCTCTAGCTCTCGAGAGTCTTTCGATAGTCTGAAGGCAGTCAGACGAAGAGCGTGGAGGCCTTGGTGTACCTTCTTTACGTGTGGCTGACGTAGAAGGTCCACCCTTAGAGGAAGCGTTCTGGGAACGTCCACTAGCCATCGAAGTACCTCGGTGAACCATTTTCTCGCGGGCCAGAGGGGAGCCACTAACGTCAACCTTGTCCCTTCGTGAGAGGCGAACTTCTGCAGTACCTTGTTGACAATCTTAAACGGGGGGAATGCATATAGGTCTAGATGTGACCAATCTAGGAGAAAGACATCTATATGAACTGCTGCTGGGTCCGGGATTGGTGAGCAATATATTGGGAGCCTCTTGGTCATCGAGGTTGCGAAGAGATCTATGGTTGGCTGGCCCCATGTGGCCCAAAGTCTCTTGCACACATCCTTGTGTAGGGTCCATTCTGTTGGAATGATTTGTCCCTTCCGACTGAGGCAATCTGCCATGACATTCAAGCTGCCTTGGATGAACCTCGTTACTAGCGAAATGTTTAGACCTTTTGACCAGGTGAGGAGGTCCCTTGCGATCTCGTACAACGTCATAGAGTGGGTCCCTCCTTGCTTGGAGATGTACGCCAAAGCCGTGGTGTTGTCCGAGTTCACCTCCACCACTTTGCCTTGAAGGAGAGACTTGAAGCTTTTCAAGGCCAGATGAACTGCCAGTAGCTCCTTGCAGTTGATATGCATTGTCCTTTGACTCGAGTTCCAAGTTCCCGAGCATTCCCGACCGTCTAATGTCGCGCCCCAGCCTGTGTCCGATGCGTCCGAGAAGAGAACGTGGTTGGGAGTCTGAACAGCCAGGGGCAGACCCTCTCTGAGGCTGATACTGTCCTTCCACCAAGTCAGGCAAGACTTCATCTTCTCGGAAATGGGGATCGAGACCGCTTCTAGCGTCTTGTCCTTTTTCCAGTAAACAGCTAGGTGATATTGAAGAGGACGGAGGTGTAGTCTTCCCAACGATACGAACTGTTCCAGGGATGATAGTGTCCCTATCAGACTCATCCACTGCCTGACTGAACACCGTTCCTTCTTCAGCATGTTCTGGATGCATAACTGGGCTTGGCTCGTTCTGGGGGCCGACGGAAAAGCCCGAAAAGCTAGACTGTGAATCTCCATCCCTAAATACACAATAGTTTGGGATGGGACCACTTGAGACTTTTCCATATTGACAAGGAGACCCAATTCCTTGGTCAGATCTAGAGTCCACTTTAGATCCTTCAGACAGCGACGACTGGAAGAAGCTCTTAGAAGCCAGTCGTCCAAATAGAGGGAGGCTCGGATGTCCGCTAAATGAAGGAATTTGGCTACATTCCTCATCAGCCTCATAAACACAAGAGGAGCTGTGCTTAGGCCAAAGCACAGGGCTTGAAACTGGTAGACAACCTTTTCGTAAACAAATCTCAGAAAAGGTTGGGAGTCTGGGTGGATGGGGACGTGGAAGTATGCGTCCCTTAGGTCTAAAGAGACCATCTAGTCTTCCCTTCTGACCGCTGCTAGAACGGACTTTGTGGTCTCCATGGAGAACGTCTGCTTTGTGACAAAGACATTCAGCGCACTGACGTCTAGCACCGGCCTCCACCCTCCTGTCTTCTTTGCCACTAAGAAGAGACGGTTGTAGAAGCCTGGGGTTTGATGGTCCAGGACTTTGACTACCGCTCCCTTTTCTAGTAAGAGAGACACCTCCTGTTTCAATGCTCGTCTCTTGTCTTCCTCTCTGTACCTGGGAGAGAGATCGATGGGAGACGTTGCTAGAGGGGGTTTTCGTACAAACGGGATCTTGTACCCCTCTCTGAGCAACTTCACAGATTGTGCATCTGCGCCTCTCTTCTCCCAGGTCTGCCAGAAGTTCTTGAGTCTGGCTCCCACTGCTGTCTGAAGAAGCTGGCAGTCAGACTCTGCCTTTAAAGGACTTGGTTCCTTTCTTCTTTCCACGTCTCCCTTCGGCACGAGCACCTCCTCTGCTGGAGGCTCTGCCACGAAAGGGCGGAATAAATCGGGACGCTGGAGTGTCCATCCTTGGTCTAGCTGACAAGGTAGGCAAAGGTGCGGCTTTGCGAGCAGAGGACGCAACCAGGTCATGAGTGTCCTTCTGTATCAAAGAAGCAGCAATCTCCTTAATCAAGTCCTCTGGAAAGAGGCACTTAGAAAGAGGAGCAAACAGAAGTTCGGATCTTTGACAAGGTGTCACTCCAGCTGACAGGAAAGAGCAAAGATGAGATCGTAAGTATAGTTGTGATTTTCAAGTAATTTCTTTTAATTTACTTGCAAAGGATTTTTTTTTTTTTTTTTTTTTTTTTTTTTTTTAATAATATACTTTTTTTAACTAGTGCTCCTTGAAGTTTAGATATATCTTAAAGGTTTAAGGGGCCGTTCATGAAAGGCAGAGGCAAGGGTCAGTGACATTGACATATCGAGCAGAACAATACCCTAGAGAATGACCATATGTACATATGATCAGTGCCTAAGCTCCCTCTCCACCCAAGATAGGAATAAGGAGGGCCAGACAATGGCTGCTGATGACTCAGCAGATAGACCAATAGGCTCTCCCAAACTCCCCCTCCTTAGCTTACAAGGAGGATGAGGTTGCATCGACCAAAGAAACTAACTAGTTTGAGCGGGACTCGAACCCCAGTTTGGCGTTCACCAATCAAGGACGTTACCAAATCGACCACCACAACCCTGAGTTATGATTTCCTTCCTCTTATGACAGGAAAAGCGAATAAAGAGGTAGTGTTAATTTTCTTTAATTATTTATTAATTGAGCTTTTTATTTACTTATCAAATAAATCCCTAGTTATCAGATTATCTAATTAACTGATTTGATCATTATTCCTTTGTTTTTCCATTTATTTATTTGTTTAGACAGAGAGATAGAGATAGAAAATAGAGCGAGAGATAAATTATTTAAATATGTAGGAAAAATCTATTCCTTAGAGATCTTCCTCAGCTTTTCATCAAGGACTGGATCTTTTGGCTACATAATTGCAAGAGCCAGACAATCTTCAATAACAACGGGACACTGGAAATCTAATCGTTTTTTATCTTATGGAAGAAAGAAATCAGCAGTAAAATTCTGCACTGTACTGAGTTTAACTTCCTCTGTACCATAGCCTGCGACTGTCTTGGGTTAGAGTTCTCTTGCTTGAGGGTACACTCGGGCACACTATTCTATCTA
>NC_090727.1:30664913-30667413 GCF_036898095.1 Palaemon carinicauda
CTTTGTTTGTTGTCTTGATTACTGTAATTGTTTCAAAACACGGAAATTGACTTCGACTGTGAATTGCAGATTCATTCGTCCTATTTTTTGGCAATTCCATATCATATTAGGGAAATGCGTCATTAAATGAAATAACCATTAGTAAAAAGGGTTCAAGTAACTTCAAAAGGTTTTTATATTCCAATTTCAAGTATTCATCCTCATCATCATCATCATCATCTCCTCCTACGCCTATTGACGCAAAAGGCCTCGGTTAGATTTCGCTAGTAGTCTCTATCTTGAGCTTTTAATTCAATACTTCTGCATTCATCATCTCCCACTTCACGCTACATAGTCCTCAGCTATGTAGGCCTGGGTCTTCCTACTCTTCCATTGCCTTGTGGAGCCCAGCTAAATGTTTGGTGAATTCATTTAAGGCAGGAAAAACTAATTAATAAATAATAAAAAGCACCAACTCTATGAACTCCCCAAAACTAATTTTTGCGACTGTATAAAACACAATCCAAATTTAAATTTAAATAAAACTTAGGAGGAATAAAAAACTAACATAGGAAATTATCAAATTTATCAATATTTCGGGTAATGTTACGATATCTTTTAGAAGCATAGTGTAATGAATAAAACAATTATTAGCATCTAGACCCATTCGTCATTTTAGATTATTATATAATTAATTTGTGAAAATAATGAATTTTCATAAACCTCGTTTTCATCTAGGGTATATTTAATCCCAAAATGTATTACTTACACAAAAAAATCATAAATATATAGTCCATGAAAAGGTCTAATTAGGGACCTAATAATTAAGTTTTGGAAACTACGTGGGTACGTGATGAGACACTGCAAAAGGTTTTAAATATCACTATATTAATAGCATTTCCATTATTCTCATCATTATTGCTGTCAATATAATGTTACTGCTGGTGCTGTTATTTTGTATCATTATTTCATCCGTTATTTGATCTGTTATTATCTATATGTTAAAGTTACTGCCAGACCAACCCAAGTATTTCCATAAATTTAAAGAAAAACATTATAAACATCTACTTAGCCAACTTCATCTACAGTTGGTATTATTATTATTATTATTATTATTATTGTTATTGTTATTGTTATTGTTATTGTTATTGTTATTGTTATTGTTATTGTTATTGTTATTGTTATTATTATTATTATTATTATTATTATTACCAGCTAAACTATAACCCTACTTGGAAAAGCAGGTTACTATATGCCCAGGGGCTCCAGCAGGGAAAAATAGACCAGTGAGGAAAGGAAATAAGGAAAAAAAAAAACTATATGAGATGTGATGAACATTTAACATAAAATATTGTAAGAAGAATAGAACATATATATATATATATATATATAATATATATATATATCTATATCTATATACATATATGTATATATATAATATATGATATATATATATATATATATATGTATATACATAAATATATATATATATATATATATATGTAATATATATATATATATATATACACACATATATATATATATGTAATATATATATATATATATATATATGTATATATATACACATAAATACATACATATATACATATATATGTAGATATATGTATATATATAATATATTTTTATGTATATATATACATATATATATACATATATACATATATATATATATATATATATAAACCAAACTGCAATTTCGACTTAACACGGAATTGGTTGTCGACTCTCGTATCTTTTTTTTATCATTTTGGTTAAAACCAAAAAAATAATTTCATATAGACATACAGTGCTATTGAAATTATAATGTATAGTCAATTCAACACAGACAATGGAAAAATAACAAACTATGAAGATGAAGACGTGTATTTTTTCTTATTAGTAAAAATTAATTTTTTTATGGCTTTAAACATTTTACTCTGTATGAATATCGCATTTTTTTCAACTTTTATCTCCTCCATTATTTTTCCTCTAACCGCCTTCTAAGATTAATAACATTCATTTTCAAATAAAATGGAAAAACTCAGCAAGACGGAGATGAATATCAGGGATCCTCTGATTCCAGCAACTCGGAGGAACAATAGAACCCCTGTACTCCCATTACTCAGTATTTCCCCGGATAGAGTCCGTCATCGGAATGCAAATGGTTTCTAAGGACAAGATAATCGACAACGCCATAAACGGATTAATCCAATTCCGACAAGAGAGATCTGATTGGAGGCAGAAGGACTCGACAGAATAGACAGACACATAAGAAACTTACCAAAAAACTAAATCGGCATTATTCATTAACAATTTCCTAATGAATTTTAACCCATGAAATGAATTTAGTGGTTAACTAAAATATTTCATTAAATATCAAGCTAACAATTTAAGTTAATACACCCTATAAAATACATCTCAGATAAATTGTCAGACTTAATACTAGTGAATTTGGATTAAGATATCTTAAAATACCTTTCAAAAAGATGACCATGTCATTGCCCTAATCATGTTAGGTTTA
>NC_090727.1:30675847-30678347 GCF_036898095.1 Palaemon carinicauda
AGATTTCGCTAGTAGTCTCTATCTTGAGCTTTTAATTCAATACTTCTGCATTCATCATCTCCCACTTCACGCTTCATAGTCCTCAGCTATGTAGGCCTGGGTCTTCCTACTCTTCCATTGCCTTGTGGAGCCCAGCTAAATGTTTGGTGAATTCATTTAAGGCAGGAAAAACTAATTAATAAATAATAAAAAGCACCAACTCTATGAACTCCCCAAAACTAATTTTTGCGACTGTATAAAACACAATCCAAATTTAAATTTAAATAAAACTTAGGAGGAATAAAAAACTAACATAGGAAATTATCAAATTTATCAATATTTCGGGTAATGTTACGATATCTTTTAGAAGCATAGTGTAATGAATAAAACAATTATTAGCATCTAGACCCATTCGTCATTTTAGATTATTATATAATTAATTTGTGAAAATAATGAATTTTCATAAACCTCGTTTTCATCTAGGGTATATTTAATCCCAAAATGTATTACTTACACAAAAAAATCATAAATATATAGTCCATGAAAAGGTCTAATTAGGGACCTAATAATTAAGTTTTGGAAACTATACGTGGGTACGTGATGAGACACTGCAAAAGGTTTTAAATATCACTATATTAATAGCATTTCCATTATTCTCATCATTATTGCTGTCAATATAATGTTACTGCTGGTGCTGTTATTTTGTATCATTATTTCATCCGTTATTTGATCTGTTATTATCTATATGTTAAAGTTACTGCCAGACCAACCCAAGTATTTCCATAAATTTAAAGAAAAACATTATAAACATCTACTTAGCCAACTTCATCTACAGTTGGTATTATTATTATTATTATTATTATTATTATTATTATTATTATTACTATTGTTATTGTTATTGTTATTGTTATTGTTATTGTTATTGTTATTGTTGTTATTATTATTATTATTATTATTATTATTAGTATTATTATTATTATTATTATTACCAGCTAAACTATAACCCTACTTGGAAAAGCAGGTTACTATATGCCCAGGGGCTCCAGCAGGGAAAAATAGACCAGTGAGGAAAGGAAATAAGGAAAAAAAAAACTATATGAGATGTGATGAACATTTAACATAAAATATTGTAAGAAGAATAGAACATATATATATATATATATATATATATATATATATATATATAATATATATATATCTATATCTATATACATATATGTATATATATAATATATGATATATACATATATATATATGTATATATACATAAATATATATATATTATATATATATATATGTAATATATATATATATATATATATATATATATATATATATATACACACACATATATATATATATATGTAATATATATATATATATATATATATATATATATATGTATATATATACACATAAATACATACATATATACATATATATGTAGATATATGTATATATATAATATATTTTTATGTATATATATACATATATATATACATATATACATATATATATATATATATATATATATATATATATATATATATATATATATATTTAAACCAAACTGCAATTTCGACTTAACACGGAATTGGTTGTCGACTCTCGTATCTTTTTTTTATCATTTTGGTTAAAACCAAAAAAATAATTTCATATAGACATACAGTGCTATTGAAATTATAATGTATAGTCAATTCAACACAGACAATGGAAAAATAACAAACTATGAAGATGAAAACGTGTATTTTTTCTTATTAGTAAAAATTAATTTTTTTATGGCTTTAAACATTTTAATCTGTATGAATATCGCATTTTTTCAACTTTTATCTCCTCCATTATTTTTCCTCTAACCGCCTTCTAAGATTAATAACATCCATTTTCAAATAAAATGGAAAAACTCAGCAAGACGGAGATGAATATCAGGGATCCTCTGATTCCAGCAACTCGGAGGAACAATAGAACCCCTGTACTCCCATTACTCAGTATTTCCCCGGATAGAGTCCGTCATCGGAATGCAAATGGTTTCTAAGGACAAGATAATCGACAACGCCATAAACGGATTAATCCAATTCCGACAAGAGAGATCTGATTGGAGGCAGAAGGACTCGACAGAATAGACAGACACATAAGAAACTTACCAAAAAACTAAATCGGCATTATTCATTAACAATTTCCTAATGAATTTTAACCCATGAAATGAATTTAGTGGTTAACTAAAATATTTAATTAAATATCAAGCTAACAATTTAAGTTAATACACCCTATAAAAATACCTCTTAGATAAATTGTCAGACTTAATACTAGTGAATTTGGATTAAGATATCTTAAAATACCTTTCAAAAAGATGACCATGTCATTGCCCTAATCATGTTAGGTTTAAAGCTATGAAAGAATGGTACTCTGCTTTAGATACATTCCAGGAAACACTGTTTTGCAAATCTGACTATTTTTACTTTATTCAAAGTGAAGAGAGAGAGAGAGAGAGAGAGAGAGAGAGAGAGAGAGAGAGGAGAGAGAG
>NC_090727.1:30688347-30690847 GCF_036898095.1 Palaemon carinicauda
CTGATTGGCTGCTGCATCAGAAGCTCCGTGAGAGAGGAAAATACATGGAGAGTAATTGGCAGAGGAATTTCGCAAACATCATTTTATACCTTTATTTCTATTCATTATTCACCCTTGTTGGTGTTTATTGAAGTTATTTTTTTTTCTTTTTTTTTTAATTTAGGCAATTATCCACAATGATGGTTGAAAGTGACGATGGTGTTTCCCAATCCTATATCGAGAGAGAGAGAGAGAGAGAGAGAGAGAGAGAGAGAGAGAGAGAGAGGAGAGAGAGAGAGATATGATGCCTGTTTTTTTTTATGTAAAGTAAAAGGCTATAGAGAGAGAGAGAGAGAGAGAGAGAGAGAGAGAGAGAGAGAGAGAGAGAGAGAGATATATGATGCCTGTTTTTTTATGTAAAGTAAAAGGCTATAGAGAGAGAGAGAGAGGAGAGAGAGGAGAGAGGAGAGAGAGAGAGAGAGAGAGGAGAGAGAGAGAGAGAGATGAGATTAATCAAGATGTGAAGCCTGTTTTATCAAATGTAAAGTAAAAGGCAATTGAGAGAGAGAGAGAGAGAGAGAGAGAGAGAGAGAGAGAGAGAGAGATATTAATCAAGGCACGATGACTGTTTTATGATGGCCAGTGTCCTAGTTTTATTGTTGACATTAAGAGCTTCCCTTTCTGTCGTCACTGTGATATAAGAGGACATACTGCTCCAGCAGGGAAGAGACTTTTGCCGTCATTGTCTTGCATTTCAAAAGCACTTGTAAGTTGGAGAGGATAGAAATTATTGACTCTTCGTCATTGTTTGTTCTTTGTAAACAATTTAGATTACTATAAAAGGAAAATTTCAATGCAACCAAATCTTTTGCATCTACAAAACGTCGTTTAAAGTATCCCTTTCTAAGTGGGGATACCTTAACGTGGTAAAAGGGTTTGTGTATTACCATGATCAGCGAAGTTGTACTAGTTAAGGCCACCAATACGAAGTAGGTTTTCTATGAGTGATCAGACAAAAATCTCCCACCATCACGAACTGCAGTTGGCCAACGGGATGATGAAAACTGGCCACATCCCAGACATGAATAGGGACATCTCTGAGACCTTTGTCATGATGTGGACTAGAATCGGCTGTAGTTGTTGTTGCTGTTTAAGGCATATGTATATTTTATGCCTATTTATTGTCTTCGCTACAATTATTGCTATTTTTCATGATTATTTACGTATTGTTTAATACAATTATTAATATTTTTCACGATTATTTACTTATATATTGGTATTTTCTGTTAGTATTAAAAAATAAAATAAATTCGAAATAAATGTGGAAAATAGATCTAGCGAGAAGCTGGCTAATATGCAAAACGCAAATTACCCTTTAAATCAAATGTATTTTCTGATTCTGTTGTTTTGCAATCGAAGCGAGTTTATAGAGGATCGTGACCTGTTTTAACTGGAACCACAGTCTGGAATAGGAAATGGCTTAAGTTGTTTATTACTTTGCTTATAGTTTACTTATTTCCTGGTTTCCTTTCCTCACTGGGCTATTTTTCCCTGTTGGACCCCTTGGGCTTACAGTATCCTGCTTTTCCAACTAGAGTTGTAGCTTAGATTGTCATAATAATTTACAACAACAACAACAATAATAATAATAATAATAATAATAATAAAGTCTTGGTCTAATCGATATCTGGAAAACTAGTAACTCGAATTGACGATTTAAGATACTCGAGTCATTACCAGTGAATTCCATCTTTCAATATATTTTCATTTTCTATTTTGTCGCAACTAATGTGTTTCCGATATACTAGTCAGTAGAAATGTTTTTCAATTGAATTATATGCGAAGTAAAAAGAGAGAGAGAGAGAGAGAGAGAGAGAGAGAGAGAGAGAGAGAGAGAGAGGAGAGAGAGAGAGAGAGAGAGAGAGAGAGAGAGAGAGAGAAGCAATATAACATAATATTATATAGAAAAGCAATGAAAATTTACTTTGCTGTTTGCAAATCTATTTCTTTGTATGCGTATACAGTACACACAATATAATACGATACACTACACAATGAAAGTTCCAAACAATATTTTGTGAACTTGTATGAAGACTTAATTCAGTTACTACACTGTTAAAAAAACTAATTTAAATAAGAAATTCTCCGCAAAAATATTCTGTTCTCAGCGGTTTTTCAGTAAAATAACTTACTTTGTTATCATCTATTTAGGTTTGGTGACCATAATAACACTACTTTATGTCAATATGTCCGGTTTTTGTACGGTAAGAATCCTGGAATAAATGGTACCCGGCATTTACCCTTTTTTAATGCAAATTTTTAAGTGTGTCTTTTCTGAAACTCAACTCAACCGGATGAAACTCTTCGAAAGCCATCCTAAAAGTGTATTACTCCCAGAACTCCTTTCAGGGACGATACATTTAAGAAAAAATAAATAAGTTCAGGAAATGAAGCATTCTGAATTTTATCTCCAGTAAACTAGACACACGGAAAAAGAGAATTTATATTTTTGACTTAGTTC
>NC_090727.1:30700847-30702522 GCF_036898095.1 Palaemon carinicauda
AAGAGTCTCTTCGACCATTAATAAGAGGAACGTGGCCACTCTTCTCCTGTTCATTACTCCTGAATGACAGAATAACAGAAAGAGTTTATCCGAAATCATAAAAAGAGTTAAATCAACAATGTTCACCACCTATTGACAAAGTAAACACTGAACCGCAAAAAGAATAAATACCCCGATGACCATTTATTTGCTTTTGCGAGGCAGAACTCTTTTGAAGAATGACAGTCGACCTTTGCAATTGAACTTTTATTCACTTTTTCAGTTGTTCACTCTAAAAATAATCAGGATTATTCCTATGTATATTTTTAGCTGGATATTAGAAAAAAAAAATGATTTTTTTTTTGTGTGTGGTTAAATCAATACAATCTATTGCATGACATCGGCAATCTATATTATAGGAAAACGTGCTTTTATCAATGATTTTCTCTCTCTCTCTCTCTCTCTCTCTCTCTCTCTCTCTCTCTCTCTCTCTCTCTCTCTCTCTCTCTCTCTCTCTCTCTCTTTCATTTGGTATAATGAATTAAAAAATAATTTGTTTTTCTGTCTGGTTAAGTCAATACAACCGGTTGCACTTATTTGCCAATTTACTTCCATAGGAATAAGTGTTTTTCCAACGATGAATCTCTCTCTCTCTCTCTCTCTCTCTCTCTCTCTCTCTCTCTCTCTCTCTCTCTCTCTCTCTCGAATCATCAGGTTTCATTGCCAGCATTGCTCTCCTCCTTCCTTTTCTTTTCTTGCTCATATTGTTCGTATCCTACATTCCTGCTTCTTCATTTCCCTTGTACATTAATATCCGTTATTCATCATTTCCCCCAAGCGCAGAATTCACCTTAATCCTCTTCACTTCCTGCAGCATTCAAGTCATTCGCTTTCATCTTTTCATTTCTTCGAGAGACGTTGGTTCCCTTTTACCACGATCGTCCATTTAAATAATCTTTTCCCCTCAGTCTTCAATTCCTGTTACCATTTTTATTCTAATCTACATTGATGTTATTAGATAAAAGTTCTCTTTTTTCTATTGTTCTTTGCCATTTTTCTCCATCCCAGTAATCTTTATAAAATCAAAATTGGCTAATTATTCTAAATATTATATATTTCTTTTGTAATTACATAAGAAATGAAAGACTATACGTTGATATTCTGGAAAATATTAGCTTTAAAATCATGCTAATTCTGTTTTAATATCGAAATTATTTTTTAAATTTAGGGAACTTTTAAGAAAATGTTATTTGGAAATTTTGAATAGAACAATCGGTATTAATAGCATATTTTCATAATTTCATGGTAATCGTATCGATGCAATCACTCATATAAAGGATATAAATGCTATATGTATGTAAATAAAAACCTATAGACATTAAACTACAATGTGTTTCTGTGAACCTGAATCCTATGAGTATCATAATTATTTCAACGGCCATATAGGGATAACTATCCTAACGTTAAGAAAAAAACAAAGGGAAAAACTTTACCACAATATGTGTATTGCATATAAAAAAGATTATTGCTATGCCACAGTGGGAAAAAATATAGAATATATGATTATAAATTCTAGCTACCTATCCATCAGCAATAAATAAATTAACTTTACACCCAAAAAATGATTATTCAGAAAAAAGTAACGTTTCTACCAATACTCGGAAATATAATGTCATCGGCCTGACCTTTAAGTCAC
>NC_090727.1:30703022-30705522 GCF_036898095.1 Palaemon carinicauda
CCAGTGACCATACCACTCTGCCACGAAGAAAGATAAAAGTCAATAACAATTCCTCTATACATATACCTGTCAAATTCAGGTTTTCTGTACTTAGAATTGAAATCAACCCATCTTCACCATCGTAGCTAATTGGTAGGTTTGGGACTTGGCATCCGATTAATGATGAATCCCCGCCGGTACGATATCATAGTCTTTGGGCGGTTCCGCCTTGGGCTCTGATCCCGAGGTCATTAAGAGAATCCAGACTTTAATGTATTAACATATATGGCCTATTTGAAATATGAAAGAAACACGTTTAAATGTGCAAAAAATTATCATATATATATATATATATATATATATATATATATATATATATATATATATATATGTGTGTGTTTATGTATATATATATACAGTATATATATATATATATATATATATATATATATATATATATATATGTGTGTGTATATATATATATATATATATATATAATTCAATATATTTCAGATTGTCTGTAATGCAATAGTATCAAAATTAAGGTGAAATTTGTCAAAATGCACCGCATTACTTTTTTGGGGGTTGAGTTAAACTTTTACCTTAAAATTAAAGTAATAAAGTATTTCAGACTCCTAATGACAAATATAAATGTATATTTCCATTTCCATTTGTCAAATGTTGCAGTTTTCCTGCATTGCAGTAATGTTGCATCTGGTTCATATGCAGGATAGGATATTAACAAACAAATGGACGGTTGGGCACGCAGAGAAAATAAGCTGAGAAGGCTTATAAGGTTTCCATACGACCAATTTAGCCTCTGTCTCAGGTTTTATGGCTGACAACGGCAGCTCCCATTCCTCGCTTTCTGGTGAACAGTCGCTCCTGTGTCTCCATCCTGGAACCCTTTCCCTCAGAACTTCAAGTTTTATACGCGAGCCACCTTTCCCATTATTGTCTTATACATTCAGATCTCTCGCAGCCAAATGCTGGTATAAGTTTCAGTCTTCTAGAGCATTTTACCTCTCACGGTTCTGCTGTCTACGTGTTTGACAGTAACTGATCTATAAAGAAATCGTTTTTTGTTTTACCTTTGTATGAAATATTAACTATTATCACAAGATTGTTGTTCCTAAGATATTATAGGCATATCTAATGTCATTATGATATATAACCAAGAATAGAACATGAAAGTAAATGCATTATAGAATATCCGATACCAAAGATAAATCAACTAACGAGCAAGGAATACATTTCAGAGTAAGATAAGAATGTGTCTTGATTATATCTCTCTTATCCGATTCCTGTAACTTTTACGAAAGTCAGCTGTTTTGGAAATTGCATTTGGGCTGCTGGAGACATCGAGTGTATCGTATCTCCCAATATCTCTCTCAGTCTCGGATGCTGCTGCAGGACTTTATATCTGATGCTCATCCCGGTGGCCTTCTTCTCTTTCTTTGCTCTGCATTACACATAACAGGGAGATGTGATCAGAAGCGAACAGAGAGAGAGAGAGAGAGAGAGAGAGAGAGAGAGAGAGAGAGAGAGAGAGAGAGAGAGAGAGAGAGAGAGAGAGAGAGAGAGCATCTCTCCCATAAAATCCAACTTTTTTCATTATCAATATTCTTAGAATCCTTTCTTCGTAACATGGTCAAAAAGATTATGATGGATAATTGAAGAAATAAGTGTGATAAATAGTCATATCTTAAAAGAAATTGTCTGTGGTACTTTCCTGTAGTTTATTTCACAAAATTCAACTGTATATCTCCCTTATCTTCTTTTCTTCTTCTTCTTCTTCTTCTTTCTAAAATATCTTGAGCTCTTAAATGAGACTTAAGGAGCCGTTGCAGAGAAAGATTTCGTGAACCATTACTTCAGAAGACTCTGTCAAAAGAGGCTTAATGAGGAGGAGGAGGAATCTTCCTCACTCGGCAAACATGACAAATTTTCGGGATTCATCTCGTCAGAGAAAAATGGATTTTAAGGAGAAAATTACAATAGATTTTACGAACAGATGATTTTTTTTTCTGCTATAACTTGAAAGATGCTTGACGAAATTATACTGGAAAATATTTCAGTTAAAACTTAAAGGATAATTCTACTATAATTTAAATCGTCGGAGAGAAAGACCAGATAGTATGTTATAGCACTTTTTTCTTAGATAAAATCTGTATGTTATGATTCATATCAAAGTCTATTTTTGAAGAAACACAGCACGATGATTATTTTTCTTTTCCCAAAGGTAAATGAAGATATCGTTAGTCCAAAAAACCATAGAAAAAGAGTATCCATTTCTATACGATCATGCAAAAAAAGGGAAAATAGTATTATATTACTTTTACGTCAGTATTTGAATTGAAAATTTCATCAGCTTCTAGATTCTTAACAATGTCTCGTTATTTTATTCTATTTTATTTAAGATTGGGATTTTTTTTTTTTTACTGAAAATTTCGGGAACAAACGGACGAACGTGAGTGGTACGAGGATGAGCTATATAAATGTCGTGGAGATATAGGAAAAA
>NC_090727.1:30708022-30715522 GCF_036898095.1 Palaemon carinicauda
CAAAATAATGACTAAAAGGTTTATGTACAGAAAGTTTAGGAAAATATATTTCGAGAAGAGTAGAATTTAGATATTAAAAAAAAAAAAAAAAAAAAAAAAACCTCTCTTTGAAGGATGATAAATAAATGAAATAAAAACGGTTGATATAAGAGAATTCAATAATCAAGTCATAATGCAAAATTTATTACTTTTCAATTATTTGTTTCTTGCCATAAAATTTTTAAGAATCATTTTCTAAGGTTTTACTTTCTTCAAAATGTTTTTTCACTGGAGTTTTATTTGCCAATCTTATTAGGAGTTCTACTCAAGGTAAACATTTTTTCTCATAATTAAGAGTTGTGAAAAAGAAAATGGTGTCTGTAGATTAGATGGAACATCCACACCAAGGTCCATATACATGTCACTGATCCTGGGGTCGAGGTTAATGCCCTAGAATAACTCTCTAACTCAACCATAACTCGGCCTTTTAATGTAATGAATTTATGAATATTCAACACCAAAGGAAAATTCAGTTTATTGTTGGGAATTAAAGTAAAATTACAATCTACTTTTTACCAATACCTTGGAAAAATAGATTATATGTTATCTTTCATCCTTTTCGTAGCCTTAACTATATGCTTTTTATCACCAGTAGGAAAGTCTAAGTTCGCAAGTAAAAGAAATTAAATTTTAGTATATTATTAACGTCTTTCATATGTTAAGACATGAGATATGTAAATTGGTTAATTTATATTAATTACCTTTCCCTTATGTAATTACCCTTGACCCACTTTTAGATAGACCCTTTTACCTGTTACCCGTTGTTATCGGGAAAAAATGTTTACTTCGGGACTGACTTAGTTAGCCGAAGCAGTCTGGCAACGAATTGTCTCCGACTCGGAAGCCACACTCTCGTAGGAGATTTTAACCTTGTGCTTTTATCACTAGGACTTGGATGGATAAGATTTTCTCCTACTTTTAAAAGCCCTATGTACCAGCCATGATCGTGGTGTAGATTGATCCTTGGGAGTGACCTACCATGTTGAACAAGTGCCGGGATTTGATGAAGTTCTACAACGCTCGTCCTCGTCGTGTCAAGAGGCTTGATCAAGAGCCAGAACATAACCTCTTAATATTTCCATTTGCCGCTCTGGAATTAATTACAGGTAAGGGTCAACTAGAGAGTGGGTCTCAAGTCAAGCCCTTTGTAAATTCCAGCTTAGGAAAGTTATTTCTTAAGTAAGGCCTTGCATGTCTTTAATATATATGTAATCATCTATGAGCCAAATTTAAGTGTCTTGTGTCTTGGCATGTATCCAGGTTAACGTTAGCAATTTTTTATCCTTTAGGGAGTATCCAGTCAACATTATTCCATTGTTCTAGGTTAGCCAATAGCCATTTTATGTCAAATTGATTAAATGTGTAATTGACTGGTAAGCCAGGAATGATAGGCCATTTTCATAACCTTTAGTTCTGCTTGGTAATTTTAATTGATGACCTATCGAAATTTACAGGTGATTACCGAACTGAATGGCGACATATGTGTTATACCCACTACTTCGCATCTAGCTGTAATTACTTCAGGACCTCGGGCAGTTATTGAGAGCCTCTAATAGTTTATTTTAAGTTGCTTATGTTTATTTAAGGGAAGTTCTCTATTTGTTAGTATATTGTTAATATACAAATTAATTATTCTATGTGTTTCCTTGGTGCCTATAGTTTTTACCAGTGTTTTTGGTGTCTCCTTGATAAAATTTAGTTCATGGCGACCGTGACAGGACAGTTGCATGTTAGGTAATTAAGAGGCTCTCAAAATTAGGTTGCACTAGTTTAGCTGTAGCTCACTCCCACGGGTTTTCTATTAACGATCTTTGTTGTTGGTGATTTTTTGTCAAGTAATATATAATGTCAAATTTAGAATTGCTTATTACTCAGAGAAAGGTTATTCGTAAGAAAGTAACTGATGCCTTTAATAAATTGGGGTCCTATGCAAATTTTACTGCATCCCGGAAAATATCGTTAAAGTGTCTCCTGTTAAGTTACCAGAAGGGATTGTTAGACTTGGATTCTAAAATTCAAAATTTAAAGTTCGAGGATAGCGCAGTTACAGAACTCGAATTAGAAGAGGAATGTTTGGGTTTTATTGATTATTTAGAGAAGATAGAGAGATGTTTGCCTTTACTTGAAGTTTCTCCTTCCCGTAGTGTCACGGACACAGCTCTTAGTTTACTAAAGCAGCCAACAGCGCCCCTCCCAAAATTTAGTAGCAAGGAAAATGAGAATCTCTTACAGTTTTTTGTAGAATTTGAGGCTACTACTGGTGTTTATAAATATCCCGATAGGGATTTGTTACTTTTGCTTAAACAGCAAGTTGAAGGTCGGGCTAAGGTTTTGCTGAATTCTCTTGAAGCAGATAAACAGAGTTACCAAGATGCTAAATCTCTCTTGATTAAAGCTTTTGGTTCGGAAGAAGTTAGGAAGTCTTCCACCGTTAAGACACTAACAGAGTTGAAACTAAATCCAGGTGATGACCCATTTAATTATGTTTCTAGGTTAAGGAATCTATGTGAGTCTACTAAGGTTTTGCAAATGTCCTCTGATGATTTTTTGACTTATTTTGCTTGGCTAGGTTTGAATGATGAATTTAGAAAAGTTAATGCAAATTACTAATAAGACTTCTCCTTCAATTACGGAAATTATGGATAACTTTTTTGTAGCTTGCGAGAGGTATGAAAACTTGAGAAAAGTGTCGTATGTTACGCCTTCAAAGCATTCCTTATCATGCAATGGTAGTGCTGAAAATGCTGATAGTTTTGCTAGTTTGGCAGTTAAAGTGCATTCTCCTAAGAATAAAGTCCTACCTAGTAGTTCGTCATGTTCTAAGGTTCATGGTAAGGATTTCAATCATGTACTATATAAATGTACTAAATTTCCTACTCCACAGTCAAAAGTAGATAAATTGAAGTATTTTAAAGGCTGTTTGAAATGTGCTAGTTTTTCGCATCCCACTGCTAAATGTAATTTTAGGTTTAAACAAAAATGTTTTAAATGTTTTGGCTGGCATTTTTCTTTTGTGTAACAAAGATAATTTATCTGATTGTAAGAAAAGTGAAGAAGCTATAGCAAGCACAGAAACTAATAATGGGGTTACAGTGTTCTCAAATTTCGTTAGTGACTCTGTTCTTCCTACTTTCACTTTTGGCATTGTTGGACAAGAGCGCTTGTATAGGGGTATAAAAGACAGTGGGTCTGAAAGTACTTTTGTTTCACAGAAATTAGCTGATACTTATGACTTTGAAACTATCAGAAATAATGTTAATCTTACAATTCATGGTTTCAATGGTGTTAAAACTTATCGGAGCAAGGTAGTTCAGGTGCCTATTACACTAGGAAATGGTCGTTATAAGATTCCAGCCATGGTTATTCCTGAAATAAAGATTAAGTTGAATTTGCCGATGCTCGGCACGGCAGTGAAGGGTTTTTTAGATAAAGGGTTTTCATTTGCTGATGTGGGTCTTCATTCAAATATCCAGGAAGTAAAGGATATTGAATTTCTGCTTGGTTCTGATGCTGCTTATTGTATTCCAAGTAAAGACGTCCTGTTTGGAAAGGGTACTCTGTCAGTATATGTAGATTCCCCAATGGGCGTTATGTTGGTAGGCAATGTTCAAAGATTGATCGATAATATAGATTTTTTGCCATGTCATTCGATGTCTGTTAGTGCTAGTATTCCTAGTCCACCTAGTGTGGAGTCTTTTGTAAGTGTCCACACTCACTCGTTATTTGTTGCAGATTCTATCATACCTACTTTGGATGATGAGGTTCATGACCTTCACTATGATACTTTGAAAGTTAGTAGTAATTTTTCGGTTTTGAATGACAAGGGAAAGCTTATGGAGAGTAAACTACAAAAGGCAACAAATGAAATATTGGAGCTTGAATGCCCTAAATTCATTAATTATGACCAAACTATTTATGAGGAAGAGACTGTAGAACTGAATAAGCAGTTAGTTGATTATACTTTTAATAATATATCTAGAGAAGTCGATGGTAGGATTAGAGTTCCCTTACTTTGGAATGGTGAGGTATCACACTTGCTTTCGAAAAATGAACATTTAGCAGAGGTAATTTTGAAGTCCAATTTTAGGAAGCTTAAAAATAATGTGGGTTATTTACATTTAATGGATCAGACTATTAAGGATCAAATAGCAGCTGGTATAATAAAACCTATTCATGATCTTGAACAATATAAAGCCCTGCACCCAGATTATGCTTTTCTTCCTCACATGGGAATTTTTAAGCCTGAGAGGGAGACGACTAAGTGTCGTGTAGTCTTTTTATCAAATTTGAGAGAATGAGAAAAATAAGAAACTAAGCCTCTCTCTCAACCAGTGTATGCATTCAGGTCCCACATTGAACCAAAACCTATCCTCTGCTTTTCTTCATTCAAGGTTTGGTCAGAAATTGCTTACCTATGACTTGAAAAAAGCATTCAATATGCTTTCATTAAGTGAATCTGATCAGTCAAAATTGCTGTTTCTTTGGTATAAAAATGTTAAAGCTGGGGACTTTTCTGTTGTTGCTTATCGCAATGTGAGGCTGAGTTTTGGGTTGCGTTGTAGCCCGTTTTTGTTAATGCTTTCTTTATATTATATTTTAGTTTTTAAGGAAGAAAAGGATAAAGATTTGTCAGAATAACATTTAATGTATACCTTGCTGTATATGGATAATGGTGCAATTACCATGGAAACTGGAGAGTCTTTAGAATGGGCTTATAATGAGCTGCCTCGCATTTTTACTCCGTACAAATTCGAGGTTCAGCAGATTATCACCAATGATAATTCCTTACAAATTAAGATAGATGAAGACATGAAAACTCAGATCCCTGAAACTACAAAGTTGTTTGGTCTTGCATGGGACAGAGTAAGAGATGAAATATTTACAAAGCCTATTTGCCTTGATGGCAAGGCCGCCACTAAACGTGCTGTTTTAGGAACAATTGCTTCTCAATTTGACATATATGGCTTTAACATGCCTGTTTTAAACAGAAGCCGTTTGTTTATGCACAGGCTTCAGTGCAATAAAAACCTTGGTTGGGATGCATTGTTGCCATTAGAGCTTCAACGTGAATGGGGAAATATATGTAAACAAGCTAATGCTTCGCCTCCCATTAAGATAGATAGATATGTCGGACCAAGGAATGGTACTTATAAGCTTATGGCTTATACTGATGCTAGTCATGACTTATATGGTACAATAATTTTTTTGCAGCACGTTGAATCTGGTAAGGTGAGTTTTGTTCAAGCTAAGAACCGTATGATTAACACTCAGCTGAAGAATAAGTCAATTCCTTCATTAGAGTTAAATGCCATTGTTTTGGGTGTCGAAACTCTCGTGGAACTGCAAAGAGATATCTCTGGACCTTCTTGCCTGAAACCTGTTAACATAGTAGAAATGGTTCTCTATGCTGATTCTCTTTGTGCCCTACACTGGCTTAATTCTTCCTCCCAGAAACTGGATAAAATGCAAAGGTGTTCAACTTTCGTAATGAATAGAATTGGTAATATCCAAAAGTTGTGTCAACGATTTCCAATAAGATTCTGTTTCATTTCAGGGAAAGAGAATCCGGCCGACTGTGTTACTAGATGCCTCTCACATAAGCAGTTGTATAAAACTAATTTTCTCGTCGGTCCAGGCAAGAAGTTAGATGACCTCCCAGGTGGGGAACAGGACATGACTTTTATTATTCCAAATCCCATGACAGTCACAGACTCTGGGTACCTCTCCAAGTTGAATGCACCTTTAGGGGCAGAACTTTCTCAAACTACTTTTTCTTCTTTAACAGGTTCTCCTGAATATGTTATTGATCCCTGCAATTATTCCAACTTTCGTAAGTTGATTCTGATTTATCGAAGAATACTAGTAGGCATAAGAAACTGGAAGTCAAAGGCAGGTATATGTTCTCAAACCTCATCTGATCCCAACCCTAATTTCTTTGCAGAAGCTAGTAAGAGAGTTGTTATAACAGAGCAAAGGAAGTGGTTTCCAGAGATCTTTGCTTACTTTCAGAATAAGAATAGTTTTAATCTGAAGACCATTCCTAACCTCATTGCTCAGCTCAATATATTCATGGATGAAAATGGTATGCTTAGGGTTAAAAGCAAATTTAAGAAATGGTTTAGCAATAATGGTTTTCCTATTTTACTGCCGAGAGATAGTGTTTTGACGAAGCTAATTATTTTGGATTTTCATTTCAATCTGTTTTATGCAGGATGTTATTCAGTTCTAGCTGAAATACGACTACAATTTCATATCCCTAGGCATTTTTCGACCATCAAAAAAGCATTAAAACAATGTGTGCATTGTAGGTGTTTTTGTAATAGAACTTTCAAACTTAGTCAGAATTCATATAGGGAATTCAGGTCTAATTTGCCATCCAAGCTATTTGCTAATGTTTTCATTGATCATATGGGTCCTTTCCATGTTAGGAAGAATAATGAAACTCAAAAAGTGTGGTTATTATGCATTACATGTACTTTGAGTAGGGCAGTGAATCTTAAAATTTGCAAGGATCTTGGTGTAAAAGAATTCTTGCGATCTTTCCAGCTGCATTGTTTTGATTATGGAATCCCTGAATTATGCGTCAGTGATATGGGGACACATCTTGTAGCTGTGGCTAATGTGATGCAGAACCTTTTAAGTGATCATGCTAGTCAGTTATATTTTGAAGAAAACTATATTCGCCCTATACAGTTTCAGCAATATTTTAAAGGATGCAGTAAGCTTGGATCTCTTGTTGAAGTTTGTGTCAAGCAGGTTAAAAGATTGTTGTTTGGAAGTATAAAAAATCTTGTTTTATCTTATGATGACTTTGAATTCATTGTTTGTCACACTGTTCACCTTGTTAATAGGAGACCTATAGCCTTTAAGGAATCCCTTAGAGAAGAAGATTTAGACTTTGTACCTGAACCAATTACACATGAACAGTTAGTTAAGGGCTAAGAACTGACTTCCATGAACCTCCTTCCAGAATTACAGGGTATACCACATGAGGATCCTGACTGGCAACCTTGTGTAAATCCCCAACAGGTTAAAGATGAGTATATGAAATTAAGGAAAGTCAGAAATAATCTGTTATCAAAATATCATAACGAGTTTTTGGGTACACTGATTGACCAAGCTGTTGATAAAAAGGATAGATACCGACCTATTACACAGAGGGGTATTAAAATTGGGGATATTGTCCTACTGAAAGAGGTGTACACAAAACCTAACAATTATCCTATGGGTTTGGTGAAAGAATTGCAATGTAACAGTATCGGTGAAGTTACAGGAGCATCGATACAAAAGGGTTCTACTAGGGAAGTTGTTAAGAGATGCAATTTTTTGTACTAAAAAAAAAAATTGCATCGCTGGTGGTGGACTAAAAGAAATTAAATTTTAGTATATTATTAACGTCTTTCATATGTTAAGACATGAGATATGTAAATTGGTTAATTTATATTAATTACCTTTCCCTTA
>NC_090727.1:30730522-30733022 GCF_036898095.1 Palaemon carinicauda
AGAGAGAGAGAGAGAGAGACTTGTGGAGGTAGCACAAGCACTGTTACAAGTTACTCAACCCAATACTCTACTTTTTTTCTTTGTTCTTATGAGTCAGTCAGTCAGTTAGTTTCTCACATTATCTTGACCTATCTCAGGGATTGAAATAAAACTCAAAATACAAGATAATGAATTGTCTCTTCGGTAGGGAATCTCAGAATACTGCGACATTTACATGATGATTCCTTCTTTTAAAAAGGTCTTTTATGTTAATTGCTGACGTAGCATTTTTATTAGAACGTCACAAAAATTACGATATGCATTTTTTCTTCAGAAATCTGCATATATAGCGTATGTGTGCAACTCTATCATATGCATCCAGCATACGCCGTGTTACAATACTGCAGACAAAATGGTGATAGCTAGAAGGAACAAAAACGAGCGCGCACATACCCAAAAGAGGCAACGCCTCTCTCTCTCTCTCTCTCTCTCTCTCTCTCTCTCTCTCTCTCTCTCGACTTGATGGGGCCCATAAAATTGGAGAATTTAGTTTTGTTATATTATAATAAACACTTGTTTTAAACATTCAACCGATAATAATTGAAGCCTTTCGAAAAGATCAGCATAACAAATTTTTCTTTAGAGAGCTTACACCTAATGGCTATTCAACTCAAGGTTAACGGCACGACTTTTGGAAATATGATATCAGCTTCACGTGTGACTGTCACATATACTAGATGTGAGTGAAAAGCAAGTCCTTAATTCAATGTTAGGTCCACAAAAGCACAATAGTCTTTTCAGGAAAGAAATATATGGAGTCATCGCCAGGCCTTTCGGTCACCCCATACTGAGATTGATCTCGATCTTGAACAAATCATATTAGGTTATTAACCCTACATCAACTAACGCATCCAAACATTATATATATATATATATATATATATATATATATATATATTATATATATATATATATATAATTTTAGTTAAGGTGAGGGCGCTACAGGTACTCAAGGAGGCAATTCAGAATGAGAATAATCGATATTACATCCCAAGTTACGCTGTAAGGCCTGTCACTTATAACTTATAAAGTCCATAAAAAGTATTAATTATTCATATCAAAGTTATTCTTTAGAATTTGTTGCAATTAAAGCAAAATTTACTGAAGGCTCATTACAAAGAAGCTGAAGGTTGTCCAAGTGGAAAGCATGATCCTGTCATAATGGAATATCGATGCCAGCTACTCTTATACTGTCCTCTACATCAATGCCTCGAACAAACCATCACATCACATCCTGTAACCAGTCTCAACAACAATATATAAGATATAATCGACTTCTTGATAACTTATATTTCATTTGAACAGAAAATCCGTTGAAAGGTAATTCACGTTGTACAGGAATTTCTTATTTCTACAAAGATCACTGAAAACTTCTCATATATTATGAATTGTACTTTTTTGGGGGAGAGGCGATAACTTCAAGTTTTTCTCATAGTTAGGTTACCCGAAAGAAAAATTTACTCTCATTTCCTTCTACTTCTAAAGGTTGGCATTAATCTTGTGCACTAAAAGTTTTTTTTTTTTTTTTTTTTTTTTTACCTAAATGACCTATTCAAATCTTTTGACAATTCGGAAGGCTGAACAGATCAGGACTCGCCCATCAATAACAACTATCATATTATGATGGTATACATATTAGTCCTTACTTTTAAGAAAGATACGTCCCATTTAGCAAAATCTCGGACCATTTAAAACGAACACTCCAAATGTATCAAATCACATACATATTGCAACTTATTTACAATAACTACAAGTAAGTAATCATCCAAAACACCTCAAGTTAATGGTAAATGTTGGGATCTAAAATTGTATTTTAATTGCAGCCATTTCCCAAATATTTTGCACCTGTTGCCACCTTACATTAAAGGTGCCTCCCACAAAGTAGGAGTAAATATTGATATAACATCCGTTCACAAAGAGGATTTGGGCGTTAGGTAATATTCCTATCATTAGCCTACCTTTAGTAGAAAATAACTGCTTATAATAAAGATATTTAAGCTTCACTCATCAATGGATGCAGGTATTAATGTAACATTGAAGTGCTAAAATACTGTATAAATGTCCTTCTTCAACATTTACCTAAATAAGTGAAAAATAATACATCTAGTTATACAGCCCAACGACGAAAATTTAGTGCATTAGGTGTGAGTGAAGCTATCACAGAACGAAGCATCATTGATCAGAATTTTTTTTTGCAATAACTTTATTCAATCGACTGTGATGCCTTATAACTCGGTGAAAATTGCACCCGATCCGTAAAGTTTTAGCTAAGAGCTTCTGTAACCTTAACTCTTTCGCAGCTGGTGTTTTACCACCTTTGTACCTCTTATTTCGAATCGGAATGAATGCATCCAGCAATTACTTTTGATAGCGAGGGAGGAAAAAGGGTTATCACGTCAAGATGAAGACATACTTATTGGGTAGTTATCTGCACTTACTTTTCAATCTCTTTAGTATTTTG
>NC_090727.1:30738022-30748022 GCF_036898095.1 Palaemon carinicauda
CCGTGTAAAGCTTGTCGCACACTGAGCCGGAACGGAACCGCCCCTTAAGCCACCAAAGCCTCAGAACAGAACAGAAACGACGTCCAGCGCGCACACTGAGCCAGAAGCCATAGAACGGAACCAACCCACAATTTTAAATAAACGAAGGACGTTTTCCTTAATCATAACTGAGTTTTTATTTAATTAATGTTACAATGATTAGATAATCTGTATATCAATCTTTTATCGAATCCATAAGCCAGATGTTTATATGTTTTCAAAAAAGAAATAATAATAATAATAATAATAATAATTAATAATCACTCCAAAATTCTTTGTATTAAATCATAAGTTCACATCATTGTTATTAAAGTACATTCGTCAAATTTCTGACGTCAGCAAAAAAAAAAAAAAAAAATAATAATAATAATAATAATAAACAATAACAATAAATAATAATCACTCCTAAAATCTTTGTATTAAATCATATGTTTACATCATTGTTATTAAAATACATTCGTCAAATTTCCGACATTAGAAAAATATTGGTTGCTATCACACTAACCTCCGAATTCCTCAGCAACCCTCTCCAAAACCACCGCTGTAGTCGTTCTGCGCATGCGTAGCCTGTCAGACGCCACTGACGCTTCAGAAAAAATATCTTTCAAAGAATACTGTGTCTGTTCCGTTCTGTTCTGGCCCAATGTGCGCAGCCAGGTAAGAATGCATGCTTTCGATTTCTATCGGACGTTTCGGTTCGGGCTCAGTGTGCGGCAAGCTTTAAAGAATATAAGAGTCGTGTAGAAGGCGGAAACGCTTTAATGAGTCTCACGGGGGAAGGTTGATGTTGTATGAAACGGTTCTGGTAAACATCTTTTTGGCGCCAAAATAGAAAAGATGAGGAATCGCTTGCATTAATAAATGCACCGGTCAAATGGAGTCCCAGGAGAGAGAGAGAGAGAGAGAGAGAGAGAGAGAGAGAGAGAGAGATCTGGTGTCAGAAGCTATCACCCAAATTAGCTTAATTTCGTTGGCACTTGGCCCACCCCATTGTGCTTACAGTACTCCTGACGTATATCACGATATGTATTTGGTGAATTATGTGAATATATTCAAGGCTGGAAATGTGTAGTTCGTTTCAGAATAATTTAATTTTGCTGCAAACTTTGGCTATGAAATTTGGGGCTCAGTTTATCCAAGCGGGTAATAAGTTTACATAAGCTCTTGTTCATATGCAGTTGGGAGAGAGAGAGAGAGAGAGAGAGAGAGAGAGAGAGAGAGAGAGAGAGACCTGACCTGACCTCAAAATAAGCGTCCATTAGAGAAGGTCATTGGTCTTCCCACCGAGTCATTTGTCTCTTTCACAGGAACAACTTGGAATTACTCAATGGAAGATGAGAAATCAGTTGGAAGCTGAATTTCTTCTGTCATTTGACACTTAAAAGTTTTAACTTATAAATGTAATGACAGAAAGTGACAAGACTTAAGTCTATGACACTACCCAAGACTAGAGAACAATGGTTTGATTTTGGAGTGTCCTTCTCCTAGAAGAGCTGCTTACCATAGCTAAAGTCTCTCTTCTGCCCTTACCAAGAGAAAAGTGGCCACTGAACAATTACAGTGCAGTAGTTAACCCCTTGGATGAAGAAGAACTGTTTGGTAATTTCACCGTTGCCAAGTGTGTGTGGACAGAAGAGAATGTGTGGAAAGAATAGGCCAGACTATTCGGTGTATGCGTAGGCAAAGAAAACGCAATCAGCGAGAAGGATCCAATGTAGTATTGTCTGGCCAGTCAAAAGACCCCTCAACTCTCTAGCGGTAGTATCTCAACTGGTGGCTGGGGCCCTGGCCAATTTACCTCTGTTTACTTGAACTTTAATAAGACAAAAAAATTCGAATCTGAATCATTAGCTTTATTTCAGTGTTTGATTTCAAGTTCTCTGCGAGAATTTTTGGGACGATGATGATGGCTCCGAAAGATCCAAAGGAAGCTGATCTTTCTTCGACCGCCGTCTTCAGTGAGAGATATGACGCTGTAGCCTCTGAATCCAAACAGCTTCAGTAGAGCGCAATACTAAAGACCAAATGATTTCCAGCTATCACTGGTATGTCTTCGGAGCAGACAAAACTGATTCTTCTGGTGTCTACAGCGAAATATCTAAAGCAGATTTAGCATCGAAATTAAATCGGCTTCAGCGGAGCCCATTTGGCGAAAGACTTATCGCTTCGAAGGGTCTTCAAGAATCATTGGTATGTCTTATGGAGAGTAAAAAAGAACGTGGATTCATAAGGGTCTTCAGTAAAACTTCAGAGTGGGGAAGTCAAAAAGGCTTCAGTGGAGCCCATTTGGCTGAAGACTATTTCAATTTTTTATTTATAAAGCAAATTAGGAAGAGGAATATATGAAGTATGAATCATGTCTTTAGTGAATATGAATAGTGACTTGGATGATTCTTGCCGGTGTTGAAGCTGATTATAGTGTTATTTTAATTACATTTTTTTAAGTTATATTCTATTTTGAGCCTCTTTCTTGCCTAGCCATTTCTCTCCCTTCTCTCCCTCTAAGCAGTCATCTTTACCCTTATCATTTCCTTCCTTTCCTTACCTTTCTTGCTCCTTCTCTTTCAATTCCAAGTAATTTTCCTGACAATAGTTCTCTTCCATTTCCTTACTATTCCTGATCCTTCTACTTTCCGTCATATTCCTTCTCACCCTATTAACCTTCTTCCTTTCCTTGATATTCCTGATTCTTCTCTTTTCTCTCATATTCCTTCTCACCCTATTAACTCTCAGCCCTGAAAGGAAGAGGCAGGCCATGAAACAGCAACCAAGGAAAGGAAGAGGCAGGCCGTGAAACAGCAACCAATGAAAAGAAGAGGCAGGCCGTGAAACTACAACCAAGAAAAGGAAGAGGCAGGCCGTGAAACAGCAACCAAGGAAAGGAAGAGGCAGGCCATGCAACAGCCACCAAGGAAAGGAAGAGGCAGGCCATGCAACAGCAACCAAGGAAAGGAAGAGGCAGGCCATGCTACAGCAACCATGGAAAGGAAGAGGCAGGCCGTGCAACAGCAACCAAGGAAAGGAAGAGGCAGGCCATGCTACAGCAACCATGGAAAGGAAGAGGCAGGCCATGCAACAGCAACCAAGGAAAGGAAGAGGCAGGCCATGCTACAGCAACCAAGGAAAGGTAGAGGCAGGCCATGCAACAGCAACCAAGGAAAGGAAGAGGCAGGCCATGCAACAGCAACCAAGGAAAGGTAGAGGCAGGCCATGCAACAGCCACCAAGGAAAGGAAGAGGCAGGCCATGCAACAGCCACCAAGGAAAGGAAGAGGCAGGCCATGCAACAGCCACCAAGGAAAGGAAGAGGCAGGCCATGCAACAGCACCAAGGAAAGGTAGAGGCAGGCCATGCAACAGCAACCAAGGAAAGGAAGAGGCAGGCCATGCAACAGCAACCAAGGAAAGGAAGAGGCAGGCCATGCAACAGCAACCAAGGAAAGGAAGAGGCAGGCCATGCAACAGCAACCAAGGAAAGGAAGAGGCAGGCCATGCAACAGCAACCAAGGAAAGGAAGAGGCAGGCCATGCAACAGCAACCAAGGAAAGGAAGAGGCAGGCCGTGCAACAGCAACCAAGGAAAGGAAGAGGCAGGCCATGCAACAGCAACCAAGGAAAGGAAGAGGCAGGCCATGCAACAGCAACCAAGGAAAGGAAGAGGCAGGCCATGCAACAGCAACCAAGGAAAGGAAGAGGCAGGCCATGCAACAGCCAACCAAGGAAAGGAAGAGGCAGGCCATGCAACAGCAACCAAGGAAAGGAAGAGGCAGGCCATGCAACAGCAACCAAGGAAAGGAAGAGGCAGGCCATGCAACAGCAACCAAGGAAAGGAAGAGGCAGGCCATGCAACAGCAACCAAGGAAAGGAAGAGGCAGGCCATGCAACAGCCACCAAGGAAAGGAGAGGCAGGCCATGCAACAGCAACCAAGGAAAGGAAGAGGCAGGCCATGCAACAGCAACCAAGGAAAGGAAGAGGCAGGCCATGCAACAGCAACCAAGGAAAGGAAGAGGCAGGCCATGCAACAGCAACCAAGGAAAGGAAGAGGCAGGCCATGCAACAGCCACCAAGGAAAGGAGAGGCAGGCCATGCAACAGCCACCAAGGAAAGGTAAGAGGCAGGCCATGCAACAGCCACCAAGGAAAGGAAGAGGCAGGCCATGCAACAGCCACCAAGGAAAGGAAGAGGCAGGCCATGCAACAGCAACCAAGGAAAGGAAGAGGCAGGCCATGCAACAGCCACCAAGGAAAGGAAGAGGCAGGCCATGCAACAGCAACCAAGGAAAGGAAGAGGCAGGCCATGCAACAGCCACCAAGGAAAGGAAGAGGCAGGCCATGCAACAGCAACCAAGGAAAGGAAGAGGCAGGCCGTGCAACAGCAACCAAGGAAAGGAAGAGGCAGGCCATGCAACAGCCACCAAGGAAAGGAAGAGGCAGGCCATGCAACAGCCACCAAGGAAAGGAAGAGGCAGGCCGTGCAACAGCCACCAAGGAAAGGAAGAGGCAGGCCATGCAACAGCCACCAAGGAAAGGAAGAGGCAGGCCATGCAACAGCCACCAAGGAAAGGAAGAGGCAGGCCATGCAACAGCCACCAAGGAAAGGAAGAGGCAGGCCATGCAACAGCCACCAAGGAAAGGAAGAGGCAGGCCATGCAACAGCCACCAAGGAAAGGAAGAGGCAGGCCATGCAACAGCCACCAAGGAAAGGAAGAGGCAGGCCATGCAACAGCACCAAGGAAAGGAAGAGGCAGGCCATGCAACAGCAACCAAGGAAAGGTAAGAGGCAGGCCATGCAACAGCCACCAAGGAAAGGAAGAGGCAGGCCATGCAACAGCACCAAGGAAAGGAAGAGGCAGGCCATGCAACAGCCACCAAGGAAAGGAAGAGGCAGGCCATGCAACAGCCACCAAGGAAAGGAAGAGGCAGGCCATGCAACAGCCACCAAGGAAAGGAAGAGGCAGGCCATGCAACAGCAGCCAAGGAAAGGTAGAGGCAGGCCATGCAACAGCAACCAAGGAAAGGAAGAGGCAGGCCATGCAACAGCAACCAAGGAAAGGAAGAGGCAGGCCATGCAACAGCAACCAAGGAAAGGAAGAGGCAGGCCATGCAACAGCAACCAAGGAAAGGAAGAGGCAGGCCATGCAACAGCAACCAAGGAAAGGAAGAGGCAGGCCATGCAACAGCAACCAAGGAAAGGAAGAGGCAGGCCATGCAACAGCAACCAAGAAAAGGAAGAGGCAGGCCATGCAACAGCAACCAAGGAAAGGAAGAGGCAGGCCATGCAACAGCCACCAAGGAAAAGGAAGAGGCAGGCCATGCAACAGCAACCAAAGATAAACCTGATGTCGTCAGTCGGTGGTGCCAAGTGCGCATGCGCCGTCATCCTCTGTTTGTTTACATTTGGTGGGAAACTCCTCTTCTTGATTTATGTTTGTCTCGATGCTTCTTGTTAGTTATGCATCTCTCTCTCTCTCTCTCTCTCTCTCTCTCTCTCTCTCTCTCTCTCTCTCTCTCTCTCTCTCCTAGACACTGCTGATGGGACGTGCTAGGCCTCAACAAATACGGGAAACTTTGTAAGTAAAACTCGAATCTAATTAACTCTTTCTGACGCTCTCTCTCTCTCTCTCACGTTATTTTTCTTATTTACTCTTTCTTTTGCCTGTTATCCATCCATCCTTTTAAACTCTCTTTTAATGTATTATGTCTTTTTTCCCATTTTGACTAATTCAGTTAATTCCTTCCGTCTTATAATCACCATTTCTAATTATCTTTTATTGTCGAGGGGTAAAACTGACCGATAAACTCTACGGGTATTGAACGCCACGTTTAACTCCTTTGTCTCCAATTGCGACTTTTAGCAATTAATGGGTCTCTCTCATTTTTCTATATATATATATATATATATATATATATATATATATATATATATATATATATATATATATATATATATCATGCTTTTATATAGTCAAAACAATGAAAACAAGAAGAAGAAGAACAGATCTTTCTTGTAGAGAACGGTGCCATGTCAACAACAGACACAGAGTCAATAGACAAAGTATAGATCGCGAAATACTTTTCAGATTCCTCATGACGTCATCATCATTCCTTTCTTTCTTCCTCTGATTTCGTTTTGTTGTTTCGCCCCAAATCGACTTCGACTTCGACTAAGGAAATTAGCTGTCTTTTGCAGGAAATGAAGCCCTGGGAAATGTTTGTGTTTATATGTACAGAGAGAGAGGGGGGGGAGAGAATGGAAAGGATAAGTAACTGACTCCCAATTTACATATTGCTCAAGTCTCTCTCTCTCTCTCTCTCTCTCTCTCTCTCTCTCTCTCTCTCAGATTAATAATCCTTGTCACAGCATCTTCCTTCATCTCCCGACATCTCTAGACCAGCATCCGAGAGTTTGAATTACAGCTGATAAGTTTACTATTTCACACAATACTTAACCTTCTCTATATTATTGTTGAAGGATAAGAGCTTCCATTATTCTTGTCATTATATTTAGCAGCGACAATGACTCCACAACGCCTTAGACGTCGTTTGACATCTGAGCAATTGTGAAGATGCATTGGGAGGCTGCAATCTGGGTCTTACCATCATGTTGAGATTGGACTTCAAGTCAGTCAAAGCGTTGTTAACAGAACGTGGAATCTGCATCTATCATTTGGTCGACTACACAACGACAAGAAATGACCTCCTGAAGGTTTAATAATCAACTTACTGGAAGAAGAAAGTCACCTTGGGGGTACTTGAAAGGTGAAAGTCCTATAGTCCTGTGCATATATAACTGCAAAAGCGCTGCAAAATATTTCAACATTTTCATATGCAAAAACGAAAATGAAAACCTAAATTTATTTTCAACAAAATATCTTCAATGCTGGAAACTGGACTGTAGAATCATAGGCTGGGCTGTTATTGGCCAATCGGGTTCCAACCACATATGTTGAAGAGAAAAAGTTCTTGACATCAACTGGGTGTTTACAGCAAATTTTAATCATATAAAGTTGGAGAAATTTCCTCAAGTATAAAAAAAAAAAAGATGAACTTGGAAAGAAATTATTTTAGAGGTGATAGCAGCTGTGATATTAGAGTCTGTCTGTGGCTCTAGAGGCTTCAAAGAAACAGGTAATTCATATTCTTCAAATAATGCCTCGGTTGTGAGTGTATCCTGTAACAGACTATATATAATCATCTCCATACTGCCTGTGTCTCCTCCAAGAGAGACTGTGATGGGATCCCACTAACTGTGTATCACAGGCAGGAACGTTTGAATTGGGCACCTGATCATCTCGCTTTGGACACACAACGTTTGGATTTCAGGACTCTTCACTGATGAGTCCAGATATTGTCTGGACTTCTCTGACAGGAGGCAACGGGTGTTGCGGAGAGAACAGGGATAGTTAAAGGATGCCAACATCAGTGACATTAGAAGAGGCAGCATGAAGGACGTTCTCTCTAGGGATAACATCCTTGAAGATCTTACTCTGGTCCCGTTGATTCTTGCTTCATTTTAATGGATGATAACGCTTATCTCAAATAGTGGTAGGGTGTTGAATCCCTTCCTAGATAAGGAGACAATTATCTATATGGAATGACCTGCTCGTTTGCCATACTTAGATCCTATTGAACATGTGTGGAACATGTTGCAGGTTGCCATATCCGGTCATGTAGTACAGGACACGTCTCTTGAAGAGCTTTGAAATGGCCTCGTGGAAGAATGGAATAACATTCCCATTGCAAAGCATCCGCTGATTGAAGAGTTGGATGAGGACGGGTGGGGGGGGGGGGACTGGGCGCACCCTTGCCCCCCCCCCCCCCTTCTGAGGTTTCCCGTTTTCTATTTTCAAAGGAGACTAATATAGTTTTAGATACTGATTCCCTCTCTCTTCTCATCTCTTGTTTCCGTTCTTCCTCTTCTTCCTATTATCTTTTCCTTCTGTTTCTCCCCTGGAAAGCAGTCCTCCCTTCTCTTTGTGCCTCTCTATCACTCCATCACCCTTCCCTCTATCCCTGAATCCTGCCAGGATGTCTTAATGTCTAGAAGCTACCAAGTCCAACATCCCTCAAATGACAACCCACATTGTTCAACATAATTCAATCATCAAAATGTGTTTTATGAGGAAGAATTCTCTGGGAAAAGAGGGAGATAATTGGCCAAACCTTTTACCTGCCTTCCAGAGAGAGAGAGAGAGAGAGAGAGAGAGAGAGAGAGAGAGAGAGAGAGAGAGAGAGAGCGCACCTTGGTATCAGGTTTAAGAATAAAGGTAATTTTAACACAAAATCTCTTACACGTATGAATACAGGTATTGTCATGACTATAGATTGTACCTTTCCCGTAGGATTCCCATTCCAGAATTCCCAAATGCAACCCTCGCTGGCGCTCATTCACTTTTCCCGTCCAATTAACAGAACCAATTTTCCCCATTTTTATCCTTTGATCTTTTTCTATGGGAAAAATCTCCTCCAATTACCATTAAGAGATTTACTTTTTAATTTCCCTTTGAAGATTCCATAAAACTAGTGCTTTAATTCAGCCTATATTCATCACCAGATTCAGTTGAGATTCGTCTCCTACTTCAGCCTATCATAAGAATATACAGATAATATTCATCTTTAAATTCATCTGATCATCACTGAATTCATCCACTATTCATCCCCAAATTCAGCTAAATTCTCTCATTCCCCCAAATTCATCCCCAACTAAGCCAGAGGACCCAGCTGTTCCTCCCATTCATCCTGACAGGAGCTGAATGAGATGAATGTTGAGGTATGTCAGTTGTGAATATAGATTTACTAAAGGGAAGAGATGAAAAGCTAGAAAGGCAGAAGGAGAATTGCAGAAGTTAAGAAAGAAAATATATTTAAAGGGTATCAATAAGACCTGTTTATTATTCTATTGACTTTGATAGAGCTTATTAGAGGAATGTCTTTTGGAATCTCAAACAGACAATCTAGAGAACCTTTTTTTCTTTAAGAGTATGTTGGACAGTCTCCATGTGGTTAGATGTAAACATAAGGGTTTGTCTTATAAGATTGGTTCTGTAGGGTAAACATTTTGGATACTCCGACAACAGAGGCCACAGCATTGTAGACCATTCTCTTTAAGGCCAACAAAGACCACCAATGTCATTCTGTTGTTCATTGTTGATGACCAATTAATGGGGAATAGGGGGAAGGTGTACAAATCTAGATTCAATAAGTACTATAACTAGACATCCTCTCTCCATGCTAAAGGATCTAGAAATGATGAAGAAAAGAAACTCCCCCATCTTCATGGCCCCATTTGGACGTCCCAATCTCTTTCCAATCCTACCGAATCAAGGCTCCTGATTCAGAGCAAGATCAATATGTAAGAGAGGGAATATCTCTGGCCCTATTTGCTCCCTGGTGGAGGAGGGGACCTGGCCCTGGTCATTAGGGAATAGAGTGCATTCTATTGTTAGGAACACTCCTATGCTCAAGGCTGAGCGATAGCCTTTCACCGGTGAGATTGAAAGGAGCTATTCCTCTTGAAGGTAAACGAGGAGATGCACTATTGCTGAAATAGAGGCATAAGGGGAGAAATGCCCGTTCTACGACACCAACCACAGAAGATATTCTACTTGGCCTGGTAGACTATAGCTGAAGATTCCCAAAGGTATCCGGACATCACCTTCATAACATATTGCGAAAATCCTCTCTGTGCCAGAATTTGGATAACCTCCAGTCATGAAGAAGTATGAACTCAACAGCTTTGTAGTAGATGTTCATGTAAGGTCATTTGAGCACGCCGTGCCATGGAGGGAATTCTCTCAGGACTTCTGTCAGTAGCTGAAAAAGGTCCGGAAACCATTCCACATGATGCCATAGTGTCGCTAAGAGGATCATTGCTAGATTGGAGGATGATCTTGCCTTATTGAGCATCCTTCTCACCAGGCAAAGTGGGGGAAAGGCGTAAAAGTCAATGTTGACCCACCGTTGT
>NC_090727.1:30758022-30773022 GCF_036898095.1 Palaemon carinicauda
AGAAAATCAAAAGACTTGAAAAGGAGCTTCTACATCATCATAATCAGAAAGAGAAGGAGAATGGAAGGGAGGAGAAGGAGAAGAAGAAGGAGGATGGAATGGAGAAGCAAGAGAAGGAAAGTGAAAAGGAAGAGAAGAAGAAGAAGAAGAAAAAGAAAATCGAAAGGCTTGAAAAAGAGCTTCTACATCATCATAATCAGAAAGAGAAGGAGAATGGAAGGGAGGAGAAGGAGAAGAAGAAGGAGGATGGAATGGAGAAGCAGAAGAAGGAAAGTGAAAAGGAGGAGAAGAAGAAGAAGAATAATAAGAAAATCAAAAGACTTGAAAAGGAGCTTCTACATCATCATATTCAGAAAGAGAAGGAGAATGGAAGGGAGGAGAAGGAGAAGAAGGAGGAGGCTGGAATGGAGAAGCAGGAGAAGGAAAGTGAAAAGGAGGAGAAGAAGAAGAAGAAGAAAAAGAAAATCGAAAGGCTTGAAAAAGAGCTTCTACATCATTATAATCAGAAAGAGAAGGAGAATGGAAGGGAGGAGAAGGAGAAGAAGGAGGAGGATGGAATGGAGAAGCAGGAGAAGGAAAGTGAAAAGGAGGAGAAGAAGAAGAAGAAGAAAAAGAAAATCGAAAGGCTTGAAAAAGAGCTTCTACATCATTATAATCAGAAAGAGAAGGAGAATGGAAGGGAGGAGAAGGAGAAGAGGAAGGAGGATGGAATGGAGAAGCAGAAGAAGGAAAGTGAAAAGGAGGAGAAGAAGAAGAAGAATAATAAGAAAATCAAAAGACTTGAAAAGGAGCTTCTACATCATCATAATCAGAAAGAGAAGGAGAATGGAAGGGAGGAGAAGGAGAAGAAGGAGGAGGATGGAATGGAGAAGCAGGAGAAGGAAAGTGAAAAGGAGGAGAAGAAGAAGAAGAAGAAAAAGAGAATCGAAAGGCTTGAAAAAGAGCTTCTACATCATCATAATCAGAAAGAGAAGGAGAATGGAAGGAAGGAGAAGGAGAAGAAGGAGGAGGATGGAATGGAGAAGCAGGAGAAGGAAAATGAAAAGGAGGAGAAGAAGAAGAAGAAAAATAAAATCGAAAGGCTTGAAAAAGAGCTTCTACATCATCATAATCAGAAAGAGAAGGAGAATGGAAGAGAGGAGAAGGAGAAAAAGGAGGAAGCTGGAATGGCGAAGCAGGAGAAGGAAAGTGAAAAGGAGGAGAAGAAGAAAAAAAATAATGAAAAAATCAGAGGCAAGAAGAGGAAAAGAAGATAATTACCCCAAATCGTGAAGAAGAACTAAACAAGAAAATAGAAGAATTGAAGAGAGAAAAGAAGCATTTAAAGGACTGTATAAGGAGATTTAAAAACAAGATCGTCAGAAGAAATATAGAGAATAAAAAGAAAATGGAAAGACTTGAAAAGGAGCTTCTACGAAAACGAGAAATCAACGCTAGTTTGATAGGACTTTATGGAAAGAAGGAAAATAAGATGACCAAGAATAGCAAGGATCAGAAGGAGAAGAAGAATGGAAAGGAGGAAAAACAGAATACCAATAATCAGAGGAATAAGGAGGAGAAGGGGAAGAGAAAAAATAAAGAAAAATTAAACAAGGAGAAGGAAGAGAATAGAAAAAGCGAGAGGCTAAAAAAGGATAGACAACAACTGATGGAAAAGATAAACAATTCGGAGAGTATTGACAAAACATCAAAAATCTCTCCAAAAGACAGAGCAGGGCAACCACTCAATGGAACCTTCATTGAACAAGAAATCGTTGATCATATAAACAATGGCACTCCCTCATGGGATAGAGAAAATTACCCAATTCCTAGGTAGCGTAAATGTGACTTGGTTATGGTGGTCCATCACAATAACCCCGTTTAAAGTTCGATTGTGGCAAGTGCTACTTGGGCCACTTTCTCAATCAAATTCTTAGACCCTTGGTTGGATTTGATTACATTGAATATTTAATCTGCCCTGTATGTATTAGAATAAGTTTTGATACACAAAGGTGGGAAGAGTATCTGAAAGATAGGAAGGAAAGGGAGGAGGAGTATCACAAAAAGAATGAAAGGAGTCAGGAGGAAGAGCAGGCGAAGAAGACAACTGACCCTAATCGTCAAAAGGAACAAGAGGAGACAATAGCAAGATTGAATATAGAAATATAGAAAGGGTGGTCAAAGGCTTTAGAAACACTAGCAAAGAAGTCAAAAGGCTTCAAAAGGAGCTCCGACGAGAAGATAAAATCAACGCTCGTTTGGTGGGGCTTTATGGAAAGGATGAGGAGACCTCACATTCATCACTTGATTCTTCCTCCTCACATTCATCACCTGGTTCTTCCTCCTCACAGTCACCACTTTATTCTTCCTCCTCACGTTCATCACTAGATTTTTCCTTCTCAAATTCATCACTTTATTCTTCCTCCTCACATTCATCACTTGGTTGTTCTTCCTCACATTCATCACTTGGTTGTTCTTCCTCACATTCATCACTTGAATTCCCCCTCTTCTTAAATCCACCAGAATCCTCCCCTTTCTTAAAGGCACTCTTCTCAAAAACAACACCATAATCCTCCCCTTTCTTAAATCTACCCTTCTCACAACCACAACTAGATATTGAAGATATGCTTCGGAAGAATTATGAAGAATGCGATGAAAAGGACGACAACCCGGGATTCTGCAAAATTGTCATGCTAGAGAGGTATTTTGACAGGGAATCACTGTACCCGTTTCGCCATATGTGCCGTCTGTTGCATATAATACATACCACCGTGAAATTCCAATGGGAGTCCAGGGAGCGATACTTTGAAGGGTTACCAAAAGAAGACTCTGAAGAAAATAAATGGTTGATGCCCTCTTACAGATTAACACCTCCTAAATTTGAGTTCTTTGTAAAGGATGAATACCAGATAGAAAACCTGACACCACGGCAGGTCTATGAGGCAATGACTGAACTCTATAAACCGTGGAATTTGAAAAGGTACCATCGTATGACAAACAATTATCAATCCATGCTTAGAGAGCTTCTAGAACGTCTAGGAGTTGAAATACCTGAGGCAAACAGGCTTTTAAGATGGCAGCATATGTAAGGAGATTGTACTGAAAAGTCAGCATGAGGTTGCAAAAGAATATGTAATTTTCAATTTAAAATTAATTTTCTAATACTCACCTGCACAATCAACATTTGCCGATAGATCTTGTTACAGCAAGTTGCTTCCAATTTGATTTACTCTAACCCATTACGTAAGTATAATATACACACTAAGTCCCGAGTGAAAAACAATTATATCAGTTAATTTCAAAATGTTCATGTTAATTAATGATAAGAATTATCTAAGATTCCGTTAATTTAATGAGCTGGTAGGCCGACGTAGCATAGTAAAATTCTTATAATTGTCTATACATGTCATTTGCTAGTTATCCAACTACCATATTTGATTTGGTCGCCATCTGTTCTAACAAGAGCGATCTGCCGGCTCAATTTTTTGAGTCCAGAGCAATAGCATAACAATGTAAGGCGACCAAGGGCGCTCGGGACTTGTGTGGTATCCTTCCTGTAAACCTCACCACCAGGAATCACCACTTTTGATCTCTGCAGGTGTAGGAGAGACCTGAAACTGCTCTGATCATTGATAGTGGGGCAGGTGGGAGGGCATCTAATGTTGATTGTGCAGGTGAGTATTAGAAAATTAATTTTAAATTGAAAATTACATTTGTCTAATACTCAACTGTACAATCAACATTTGCCGATTCCCCACATTTAGCTGGATGGGGGAAAATGATCAGTTTGATGCTAGGAAGGTTGCCTGAATTGTAGCTTACCTTGATTGACTTGACGATGTGTCACAGCATAATTGTCAGTTCGTCAGTCAGTCGCCATGTCAGGGCCAAGTCCATTGGGAGCTACTGTCTAGGCATCCTCCGTGGTCGCTCTGTTGACGAAGCTACAGGCATAGTGGTCCTCTCCCAACTGTCTGGTCATGTTTCGGACACTTAGGACTTGTGAGAGAGGTCCTGTACTCAGCAATCTAGACACTCCAAGGTGTCACTTCCGTTGAAGGGGTTCTATTGGTGGTACATGCGTCCTGCATTCAACAATCTAAGCCTTTCAAGGTGTCACTTCCATTGAAAGGGTTCAATAGTTGATGCTAGAGGACCTGAGCTTAACGATTCTGCCTCTCAAGGTGTCACTTCCATTAAGAGGGTTTAATCGTCAGTACATGTGAAGGTATGACGTAATAATTCCATCTCCCCAGCCAAGTTCAGCGAAGAGGAGAGGAAACGGTGATGACAGCGGTTAAGCAATGACTCCGCCCGCTGCCACAATGGGACCCAAGGAACAGACATTATTATATACTAATTCTACATCTTTTAAGTAAAATGATGAAAAAACCGAGTTAGACCTCCACGTCGCAGCCTTCAAAATAGAAGACATTGATGTGTTGGTCCAAAAACGTAGTGAAGTAGCCATACCCCGAATACTGTGGGCTCCTGATGCTCTCCCTTGAGTTGATGACGTGGGCGATGCCCCCGATGCACTCTTAATAACCTGTCTAAGAAGGAAGGCCATCGCATTCTTTGACAAGGTTTTGTTTGGGCACTTAGGAGAGACGAAAAGCGCCTAGGACGTGGCTGGATAGTCTTTGTCCTGTCTAGGTAGTAACGAAGAGCTCTTACTGGGCACAGAAGTCTCTCTTCATCATCTCTACCCACTCTCTCTGAGAGGGATATCAGGACGAATTCCCGAGGACGTGGATTGTTGAATGACTCTGTTTTCACTCTGAATTCTGGCAAATAATGCAAAACAAAGTCTCTTCCCCTCCAAGCCACCCCCGCTGAAAGTGCCTGCAATTCCCCAACTCTTTTTGCAGTTGCCAAGGCTACAAGGAAAAGTGCCTTCATGGACAAGTTTCGAAGATCTGCTGATGCTAGTGGTGTGGCGGGATGTTTAAAAAACAAGCCCCACACCCTGAATCACACCTACAGACAATTGTCTCAACAAAACAAACTTTCCCCTTACGTTATCTATACCAGACTCTTTAACAGAAGGTAAAAAAAACTAAACATAACCTTAAAACTATATTTCCTTATATTCTAGAATATTTAACGAAAAACACCAGCAACCACACTTATAACTATAATAATCACTTAATACTAAAATAAACTGCAGTCAAAATCTCAAAATAACTAACAAAAACTTAAAACTAACAAAAAAAACCAACAAACAAAAACACTTTTAACATATAATATAGGTGTGTGGACACCTTCGTCCACACAAGGGCTAACAGTCCTTCCAAGCCCAACGCAACAACTCGGTTGCAACGCCACACTATGGCAACACTGACACTCAGTCAATACAAAATGTATTAATTGATTTAAGCCGTGAGCGTAATCATAATCATCATCATCATCATCATATTCATCATCAGCATACGTATTAACCAGGTCCAAAAGAAATTCAAAGTCCGGTGATCAATAGGTCTTTCGTTTCAAAGAGCAGTCAAGTAGAAATCCTTTATAACAATCCAGGCCATATACACTATCTTCAGTCAAAACAAAATGTTCTTAAAAGGAATAAGTAATTCCAAGGAGGAATCACGGCTGTCAAAATAATCAAAACACTTCCACGCTGGTAAGAAAAATAATAGATATAATCCAGCATTCAATCACACAACTGCTTCAGGACGCAGTCAATCAAAAAAAGCATTCGCTCTGAAACATTCACCACTGTCGTAACCTAACTAAAAACATAAACAAACAATCTCATTTGTACCAACAGTCTTTCCACTACAAACAATCATTCGCTAAATACCACTTGTTCTTCGGCGCGCACCGCGGACACACAAACACACATACACACACACAAACACACTCTCGCGCGATCTAGCAAAACTAAAGCAAATGAAATTCTCTCTCTCTCTCTCTCTCTCTCTCTCTCTCTCTCTCTCTCTCTCTCTGGATTTGGCAAAAAACAAAAATTAAAATAAAACAAATCCTCCACAGTGGTTCATAAGGCTACGTAGTTAAAGCCTTAAGGACCACGTCCAAGTCCCAAGGAGGAGCTGAAATCACCTTTTTAGGAATTTCTATTTCGAAGGACCTAATGAGATCGGTAATGATTGGATCTTCAAGCATCTCCCTGAAGGCAAATCTGAAAACCGAGGATAACATAGCTCTATATCCCCTGATGGCTGGAACGGATAGACGTTTTTCCTTACGAAGGAATAACAGGAAATCTGCAATCTTGGCAACTATCGGGTTCGAGATTGAGTGTTTTGTGTCCTTACACCACTTCCTGAATATCTTCCACTTGTACTGGTAATTTATACGAGTGGAAGGTCTTCGAGCGAAGGTAACTTGCTGGGCCACCTGCCTGGAGACTCCTCGACCCCTGGCAAATCTGTGGATAGTCTCCCTGCAGTCAGCTGAAGAGCTTGTGGTCTGAGATGAAACACGTGTCGATGAGGCTGTTTGGTGAGGTCCCGTCTGACAGGCAACCTCCTTGGGGTGTCTACTGACAGCTCTAAGAGGTCCACAAACCAGTCTTTCTGAGGCCAGAAGGGTGTGACTAGAGTAAGACTGCATCCTGTGGACTCCCTCAGTTTGTGCAGAATGTTCCTTATCAGTGGAAACGGAGGGAATGCATATCCCTGAAGATGCCTCCAGTCCTAAAACATAGCATCTGTTCCCACTGATCCCGGATCGATGTGAGGACTGAAGTAAGCCTGAAGTCTGTGGTTCATTGCAGTGGCAAACATATCCACTGTTGCTGGCCACAGATGAACCAAATCGTCCACCACTTGCCGATGAATGGTCCATTCGGAGTTTAAGATCTGATCTCTTCGACTCAGAGCATCTGCTGTCACGTTCGCCTTGCCCATGATGAACTGAGGCATGAGAGTCACGCTCTTTCCTCTGCCCAGGCCAGAATCTCTTGGGCAAGACTGTCCAGCTTCTGGGACCTAGTCCCTCCTTCCTTCCTTATGTAAGAAACAGCCGTCGAGTTGTCGGCGAACATTGAGACGACTCTTGAAGAGCACAGATGGTTGAAGTGACAGAGAGCAAGCTGTATTGCAGTGAGTTCTCTCCAATTGATAGATTCCTCCAATTCCTGTGCTGTCCATTCCCCGACACGAACTGGTCCCCTTTTGATGCCCCCCATCCGAAATCCGAAGTATCTGAAAACACCATGATATCTGGAAGAGGAGTTGAAAAAAGAAGACCTTGGTTCAAGTTCACTGGATTGGACCACCAGATTAGACTCTGTCTGATCGTCTCTGTCCATTGAACCTGAAAATGATGATCCTCTTGATCCCAAAGGTTGTGGAGTTGGTGTTGCAGTGGTCTGATTCTCGTCCTTCCTCTGGGAACTAACAGAATTAGCGACGACAGGAGGCCGATAAGTCTCATCCAAAGTTTGGCTGGAGGTGCGTTTGTCGTTAAAAATAATTTGATGCATTCCTGAAGAGTCCGGATGCGATCTTGTGTCGGGAAAGCCTTCAAAATTGAGGAGTCTATCTTCATTCCCAGATAGATGGAAACTTGACTGGGGATTAGGGTCGACTTCTCTAAGTTGATCTGAATGCCCAGTTTTTTTGCACAATCTCAGGACTACATCCCTCGTGTAGATGGCTTCCTGTTCTGAGCTCGACAGGAATAGCCAATCGTCCAAATATCTCACTATTCTTATGCCTCTCTTGTGGAAGGCGGCTCCCACAGGTGCCATAAGACGAGTGAAGACCTGTGGAGCTGTCGTTAAGCCAAAGCAGAGAGCTTTGAACTGCCATACCTCCTGTTCCCAGCAAAACCTCAGTAGATGTCGGGACTGAGGGAGGATGGGAACTTGGAGATACGCGTCTTTCAGGTCGAGTGAGAAGAACCAGTCGTTCCGTCTGACCGCCAAAAGGACCGACCTTGGAGTCTCCATTTTGAAATGAGTTTTCATTATGAAATGATTCAGACAAGAGAGGTCTATGATGGGTCTCCAAGATCCGGAAGCCTTTTAGACGATAAACACAAGGCTTTAAAAACCAAGGAATGGAAGCGAAGCTAATTCTATCGCTCCCTTTCTTGCCAGATCCTCTAACTCTGCCTGAAGAGCTCTTCCCTTCTCTGACGACTCCTGGTACGAGTTGAATGCTATTGGACTGTTTGATAATGGAGGAGGCTGGCTGAGCGGAATCCGGTACCCGTACCTCAGAACTTGAATGACCCAAGGGTCTGGATCCAGGTCCTCCCAGGCTTGCCAGTGGTGTTGAAGGCAGCCTCCTATCTTTATACACGAGGGCTGTAGTCCCTATGGACGAAAACCTTTGCCGACTGTCTTTGGCCTTCTTTGTCCTCTATGTGCTGATGTCGAGCTAGAAGAAGGTTGAGGTTGTCGTTGGGTTGTAGAAGGATGGGAAGACGAGATTCCTGGGCCTTGATAACCTGTCCTCGGCTTCTTGTATGTTGAAGTCTGGAAGCTGACCTGTCTCTTCTCACCTACGACCAAGGGCTGTTTGGGCACTGGTTTAGGCTGAATAGGTCTTTGCGCTTGTGCTACTGTCCTTACAAGCAATGATTGAATCTTGTCCTCCCTTGTCTCCTTAGCTTTGAGATGTGCCCTCTCCAGGGATGACGCAAGTGTGTCCTCATTGAACAACTGCTCTGCAAAGAGAGGGGAAGCCCTCAATGCTCTCTTCTGAATGTCAGAGAGAGACGGAGGGGCATGGGACAAGAAGAAGTCCCTCCTCCGTGAAGTCAGATATGCTTCTTGAAGACATATCTCAGTCATGGATGACTTGATGGAGAGGTTTATGGAGTTGGCCAACTGATTGTAAAGGGGTCGGTACTGCTCCAAGGCTCCTGGTTCTGACACAAGGCCTATCAGTGAACACCAAAGCCATCCCATCATGTTCAGATTCTCCTGAACTGTTCTAGTCGACAGCTCGAGCTTGGCACAATCCTCCAAAGAAACACCCACTAACGATTTATGGTTTTTCTGGAGGTTGGTCATATCCTCCCATGAAGGGTTAAGAGGCACTGGAGATGGAGCTGGAGGATCCTCTCCAATAGCTAAATAGGCCCTCCTGTTTTTAGCCAAGATAGAAGATGGAAAGTGAGGCTTGTCACTTTCCGCATACTCTGCCAACTTCTTGGTGACCACTTGTCTCCCATGTCTGAGAAATTCTCCTGTCAACCAGCGTGGAATAGGATTCCGTTTCTTTGACTGACGAGTGTCCTCCAAAAATCTGGATACCGAAGGGAACTCGCCAGGTTCCTGCACTGTAATGTTCGATTTTGATTCCACTAAAGCCTCTTGGGTGAAAGCAATCATCCTTCGAAAAGCAGACGATGGAATGTCGACCTCCTCCAAGCCTTGGATGTCATCCCCAACCTCTGGAGCAAACCTCCTGGCTGTCCTCATGATGGCCGACAGCCCTGACGATGAGCGCCCCTCTCGAGGGGTTCGCGAAGAAGACAATGAAGGAGCCCTGACTGGAGACCAATCTGGTGCAGCATGTACCTGGGCTACGACCCTACCCTTCTCAAGACCATCAGGGTGTTCCTTAGAACCTCTCACAATTACATTATCTCGATTCCCAGGGGAATGGGAAGCAATAGCATTCCCTACCCATCCACCCTGTAGCTGGAGAGTGCCGCTCTCTCCCAAAACCCTCCCTGACAAACCCTCGTCCGATACAGGACAAATGGAGGTTACCTGAAGGGCATTATCCCCACAAGGAAGACTGGAAGGTGCAGTCAGCTGTGACCCTGCTTGCCCCTTTCCGGTCTGGTTGAGGCATCTACCACCGTCACTACCCCTAACATCTAACTCTGAGCTAATAGGGGAGTACGACATTACTTCAGACCTGCTCTGCATCGGGGCGGGCTCACACCCGGAACCCGTTAGGGCCGGTTCAGCATGAGTCCTTCCTTCAGCACAGGGTAGAATGGGGAGACCCAGACCAGGACCGAGGGAGCTGAAAAGAGTAGTTAGTGTGCCTAATTGAGAGGCCACATTCTGAAGACCTGAGGCTAAGGTATCAATTCTAGAGTTAACAGACACCAATTGAGACCCCCAACGTTCTTCTGCTGCGGCAACACACTCTTCAAGGGTCACTGACCCTGTTGCACTAGGTCCAACCAGGGAAGGGGACCAGACACATTGCTCACCTGACATGTTTATCACCTCAGACGTTACTGACATACGGTCACACTCACCTGACCCCTCGCCAACCGAGTTAGATCTAGTAGGATTACCCGATGCCAGTCGATCCATTGAACCCTCCCTAAGTCTTTGCTTAGAAAGTCTTTTCTTAGCCAAGGTAGACATATGATTAACATACAACTGTCTCTCACCGAGAGACCAAGTGTTACATTCGTCACAAACATCAGTCAGGTTACAATTAACTCCCCTACAATTAACACACAATGAGTGGTTATCAAATGAAAATTTTCAATTTAGCTTAGCCTTGCGGCATGAAGTACAATGGGAAGGTCGGTCTAAAGTCGAAGGATGGTCAATCTGGTCCATGTCTGATGAAGAACTTCAAGTTCGATCAATGTCCAATCGTTGTTGAATACTCATTCACGAGTTGAAAGCACTGAATAGTTGTTGTTAAGAAGCAAGCTTCCTAGCTGAATGAAAATAAGTAAAAGCCGGAAGAGGTAAACAGGACGTCTGCTCACACCGGCAGCAAGATCAAAAGTGGTGATTCCTGGTGGTGAGGTTTACAGGAAGAATACCACACAAGTCCCGAGCGCCCTTGGTCGCCTTATATTGTTATGCTATCGCTCTGAACTCAAAAAATTGAGCCGGCAGATCGCTCTTGTTAGAACAGATGGCGACCAAATCAAATATGGTAGTTGGATAACTAGCAAACGACATGTATAGACAATTATAAGAATTTTACTATGCTACGTCGGCCTACCAGCTCATTAAATTAACGGAATCTTAGATATAAATAATCATTGTTGTTGATAAGGTTCAGATACCCGTCGAAGGCATCGCCATAACTATTTTGAAGAAGATTCTCCTTATCCGGAACCTTTGATTCTTGGCTTTGATGTGAAATTCATGACAGGTGGCATGTCGTTGCCAGCCTGACGAAGAGGAATGCCCTCGAATTCTCGTCTGTTGTGCTGCAGGTTACGGAAGCAACAAGTCCTTTGCCTGGCTTTTCGGTCGAAATCGCGGAAAGCCAGAAAGAGCGTGACAGGGAGCTGATGAATTCGGCGTTTATAATTATGTCGCACTTGGGAAACATTTTGAAAACTCGTTTTTTAAAGTATACAACATTTACTACTGGCTAAAATATATAAAATTCTTTCCAAGTGGGGAAAGGAATTACTATTCACTGCAGTTTATTATTCTTAAGAAGTCTTTAAATTTTAATCGATATAGTTCTCGATGTTTATTCTCTTCTTACGATAAAATTTTTTAAAAATGGTTAAAACGAAGCTCAGGGACTCAATTTGAAAATAATCAATATAATTGATTCGTGATAAAAAGGCCCTAAAGAATAAATTCAAATTTGAGTAGTGAGCTGAGTGTACTATTTATGAAAAAAAAGAATGCAGTAGCGGTTTACTAACAGACTTTACTGTATAAAAAGCTCTAATATTAGATTGCTTATATGACATAGTCATAAAATAATTAACGAGAAGTTCTTTCCTCTGTATCAGTTGTCTGTTGAACAGACAAACCACACCGATGCCATGGGACTCTTAATTAATCAAGGCCATTGACTTCACCAATTAATCAAACTTCTCTTCGAAGATAATTCTTTTTCGTCCGGTGCTTCCTAAAGTTTCTTCATTTCATGTTTGGCTTTTTGCAAATCCTTTCAAGCTAATAAACTGGTTCTCGTGCCTTAATAAGATTGTTGTCTTAAAAAGATTTTTGGTATTTTTAAAACTTAGTTTTTAGACTAAAATTAAAAATCATGAAAACAGCTAAAAGGCCAGCAAGAAAGCACAGGAGAATATATGAGTGCCAGATTTGCAGAGAAAAAAGGGCTGACATTCTATACTGCTTAAAATAAAAAAAGACTTTTATGACCGCTTACAGACTTGCGCTTAGACTTTAATCTCTAAGAAGAAATAAAGGTTTATTTACACAAATGTTTTACCATTGCCAAGAAAATAAATACCAGTGTTCAGATTTGGAGTGCTGAAATTTAAATTCATATCGTAACTGAACACAGGATATCAATATAAGGTTACGCATTACATTCAAATAGCCCATGGATAATAAAATCTGAATGCATTATTTATCATTCGTCAAGTTTAAGGAAAAGAGAAAGACTTCGGTCTTTTCTTACCTCTGATATTAAATTTCCTTGACCGATAGTCTTTTCATCGCTTTGCTATACAAATTCCCATTAGGGCACCTTATGATACTTTTAAATTAATCTAGAATAACCTTAATCTATACATTTTATAAGGATTTAGCTTACAATGATTTTTTCAAAAGTATGTGTGTGTAAGCACATGTTCGATACACTTCATGAAAGGTGTTGCATAACTACATGTTGACAGTTCACAGATTTCCTGTCTTCAAAGGCTACAAGAATAACACAGAATCTCTGCAGTAATTTCATTTAATGAATGACCCGACAAATACCGAACAAGTTTCTGAGCTGAATTACAGTTATGTTCTAATATGAAAAGAACCCAAGCAGAGCAATCGATTGTTTGAAATCGATATTAAAATAATGACTAAAGGATCTTCAGGTTTGAATAAGGGTTGGTTACTTTACACAGTCTTTATCATTTACCAACGCTACCCCCACCTCCCCAACATGACTATTTTCCCCTTTAGTTGGATCGATGGATAGGCAAAATTTTCTTCATATGTGAGAGAGAGAGAGAGAGAGAGAGAGAGAGAGAGAGAGAGAGAGAGAGAGAGAGAGAGAGAGAGAGATTAGTTTAGTTAGGATGTGTGCTTATCTTAACCCACATAATTACATTAAAGGTTCAGTGCCCAAATGGTCCACTTAGCAACACATATTCATGGAGGATCATGAAAAGAAACATAATGCCGCCAAGAATATCGTTTCTAATTAGAAAGTCTTCGTATGCGAAGAGTTTCTAAAAGTATGAAGCAATTTTTGGTATTTTTACATTCTGAAAGTGAACGAGTGAATTAACGTAATACCTCGTTATTTACTTTTATGGAACACAAGTCCATCTGAGCCCATACAATAGAGATGATACAGTCATCTCTCTCTCTCTCTCTCTCTCTCTCTCTCTCTCTCTCTCTCTCTCTCTCTCTCTCTCTCTCTCTCTCTCTTGTTTTAGAAAATAGGAAGTTTTCGTTATTTGTTTTCGGGCATCATCGACATTTGCAGTAATTTTGATTCTCATTCCTCAAATGATTAATATACCGGAATATGTATAAAATGGTTTTATGTTAGTGTGTGCTTGATTCGAATATCAATTTGGGGGAGGGTGGAAAGAGACTTGCTTTACAGTGAATACCTTAATAAGGTTTCAGTTTTCAAGGGAAAAAAAACTTGGGTGTAAGATGAACAGACTCCTCATTAATCTTCTGCCCATGATATTCGCTACAAAATGATTTGTAAAATGGTAATGAATTTATGCAAGATATCGGGAATATAAAAATTAAATTCTACTTGAAACATTCATTCTAAATATGTGCAATACTCAACTTTTATATTCACAATAAAGATCCCATTATTTTTCACCTCCCATTATCATTTGCATAATTTTGCAAAATGTCTACCTATCAATATGACCACTTCACAACAAAGTATATTGACGTGAATTTCAGGTGAGTAACAAATGCACTGGTTTAAAATTTCCATTGTTTTTCAGTATTTATAAATGACTCGCTGAAATACTATAGGTGACATGTCCTGAAATCAAAACCATGCAAATACTTATTTAAATTTGCATTTCAACGACATATGCTCAACCTGAGTGAAAACAATTTGTCATTTCCTCTGGGAAATGAAGGAGAAAAAAATGTTTAAGTTTTAAATGAAACCTCTAATGTATCGCGAATAAATTATTTATTTTCTTTACAACAAAACTTGTTCTTTTTCTGAAGCATTACTAAACAAGAACAAATTTTTGCGAAAACAAACTGGTATTGGGCATACATATTTGTTCATTGCAAAAGGAAACATTATGATAGAACAGAGAGAGAGAGAGAGAGAGAGAGAGAGAGAGAGAGAGAGAGAGAGAGAGAGAGAGAGAGAGAGAGAGATTGTATCATATAAGAACAGATTGTGCATATCATAAAATCTCGATCCGAATAAGCTATCACGATGAGTCAGCAGACCGAGATGTGGATTTGCTCTGCCCATCGTGAATTTCTAATGAGACTCATAATGGAAATCATTATCAATCCCTACTTAACGAAATGGAAAATCCTTCCTTTATTGTTTACGACTTATCCCATAATAGTTTGATCCTAATTGGTTCGGAAATGACTGGAAGACACCATGGGGATAATACAAGTATGGAAAGTATAATGTCATTATTCTTATCATTACTCGTAAAAAGCGCAAATTCATTTCAAGCAGGACAAGAAGACGAATAAAACCCAATAACAATTTCAATCAGAATACAACATGCATATGTGACAAATAAATTTCAATAAATTACATATCATTAAGTATATACTGTACATACACACAGACATATGTTTAAATATTTGAACAATTCCAACCTCGCCCTACACAAGTGATCGGGTTTCAGTCCCACTCAGAGAAAACGACTCTACAGCTACTGGTGTTTAGTCCACTGTTGTGGGTCGATGCCAGTTTGAAATTGATATGTCATCAGTAACAAAACCGAAATAGATTTATTGAATATTGAAGGTTTAATACTCCCTCGATTCTCTTCTGGAAGAAAGAAAGCCCATTATTGAAAGAAATATTTGTCATGAAATAACATCTGGAGATGTTATTTACAGAAGGGATGAGGTTGCTGCTCCCACACTCTATTCTCCTGACCTCAGCATGTACTAGTATCCACTTGCAACTAAGTGGACTGATGGGTGGTAGG
>NC_090727.1:30775522-30803022 GCF_036898095.1 Palaemon carinicauda
TTAGCCCGGATCAGGAATAATACCCTCTGCATAACGATACATCTTTTAGTTACCATCGCAAATAAATATCGTCCACATTAGCTCTAAATAATAATGAGAATAGCAAATGCAAGTATTGATGAATGTAAGTTTCCTAAATCTGAGAAAATGCCTTTAGTCACACCAGTTCTGAAAAATGCACTGGACTACCAGGAATTAAGCTAGATAGACCTATTTCGAATCTATCCTTTGTCTCAAAAGTGCTTAAAAATGTAATTCTTGAACAACTAGTCAGCCACTTAGAAGTAATAGAAGCTTTGCCTGACAACCAATCTGCCTACAGAAAACTATATATACTCTACGGAGACAGCCATCTGCTCTGTTGTAAATGATATGCTAGAAATGATGGATGAAAATAAATGTGGTATTTTAATATTGCTCGATCTCAGTGCTGCTTTTGATACAGTTGTGCATGAACTGCTACTAAATGATCTACGGTCCATCGGCGTTGAAGATCAAGCCTTCGAATACCTACATGACTACTTGGTTGGTAGAAATTACTGTGTACAAATTGGAAATTTTATTCATCATATGAACCCTTAAACAGAGGGGTACCCCAGGGGAATGTACTTGGCCCAATCTTATTCTGCATCTATACTATTGGTCTATCGAAAATGCTACAAAGGCAAGGCGTGAAGTTTAAACTATTTGCAGATGACAAACAGTTTTACTTCTCCATAAATGATATATATGACACTACTGAAACTCTAAACCGAATCCTTGATAGTTTTAGAGAATGGATGACATTTAAACAACTAAAATTAAATAAGAATAAAACTGAAATCATGGTGGTGGGCAAGAGAAACAGCGTGAGAAACTTAGGTGATATTCAAATGAACATAAATAATGACTCTGTGCCGATATCTAGTAAAGTTCGAGATCTAGGTGTATTTCTTGACTGTAACCTGTCTCTAAATGCCCAAATAAATAATGTAATAAAAGTGCTGGTTATCATCTAAGAAATATTGCGTTTATAAAAAAAGTACCTGGACGAAAATTCTGTTAAGAAACTTGTGATAAACTGTGTTATTACCAGGACTGACTACTGCAACTCTATCTACTACAATTTACCAAAAGTTCAAGTTAAGAAATTACAAAACATAATAAACAGAGGAGCAAGACTGATAAAAGGAGTCCTACCTAGAGAAAGGATCACCCCTATACTAATTGATTTACACTGGCTACCGATTAAAGCGAGGATTGAATTTAAAATATGTACAATATCCCACCAAGTTATCAGAACCGGTCGTCCAAAATACTTAGAGAATTGCTACATATTGCGCAGCCAACAAATCGTGTTGACACGAGAATAGTTACAGATGGCTTCAAACTGTTGGAACCTACATTTATGTCTACTTTAGTCTCCAGAGCCTTTAAATATGCGGCCCCGGGACTATATAATAAGCTCCCACGAAACATTCGAATGATTGAAGACATTAAGGCTTTCAAGCGGAAACTGAAGACTTTCTAATGTCATGAGTCTTTTGACAGTGACGATTTAACAGTAAATGAACAATATGTGACTTGAAAAGAAAAATACTGTGAACGAACAAGGTAAAACGACAGTGGAGGTCCTGTAGAGAGCGGGGTTCTCCTGCTGTATGGGACCGGAAAAGCAGCCATCAAAGTAAAGTAAGTAACTTATTAAATTCACAACAGCTCGTCTGTCACACTGTTAAAGACATCTCAAAATAAAACTTCTTCAAATGGTGGTAAATAGAATAATGAATAATGTCACTGAACGTAGAGCGAAACTTAAATGTTAGTTTTTAAAAGACGTATATAAATACTGATATTGAGCAAAATCTTAAGTCACATACGAAATATCGATACAAAATGCAAAAGTGGAAGAAAAAACACGAATAATTGATTACATGCATTTCTAATAAAGGTCACAAAATTCCAAGGAGTAAATTCAGCGTAAATCTCGAATGAATAAAGAATGAATTTGGCGAGACATTATTTTAACGATATATCGCAATTCTTTACTTTAAAAATTATGCAATTCTGTCCCACCAACCGATAGAGAAAATAATTCTTTAATATCGGATCTCGAAGGTTTTCTACTTCTTTCAATACTTTAACAGCAGCAACTTGGAATAGCTTTTCTCGATGCAATAATATTTGCATCTCTGCAAAGAAATATTCATGAGAGTAGGAAGGAATTATTAGACTAAAATATCGTATATGAGTTCAGTATTGCAGATAGAAAATAACAGATGTATAAATATAAAATTGATATTCCTCAGGATTACACTGACTTTAATTTATACGCTTTAGTATGAATGTATGATTATATCTGAAGGTATATACACATATACATATATATATACATTATATATATATATATATATATATATATATATATATATATACATATATATTATATACATATATTATATATATATATATATATATATATATATATATATATATATATATATATATATATATATATATATATATGTATGTATGTATGTGTGTGTTTGTTTCTGGGGCGTGTGTTTGTAATGCTATTCTGACTTGTCCTAATATATTTTGTAACTAAATATGTGATCCAAAAAAACTGAATAACTAATGAAGAAAGGCTTTCAGTCATTATGAAATCTTGATCAACTTTCTCAAGTGACACTTGGGAAGAACTCTTGATGGTTACGAGAGTTTTTCTATAAGGTAAGAAAAAACTGATAATCTCCATAGTGACATTTAAACTCATAATTTTTCCTTGAGCTTTAAAATCACTACTAAACATTTGCCACGCAAATAAATATATACTGTATATATATATTATACATATATATATATACATATATACACATATAGATACATATGTATGTGTGGGTATAAGTATCTGTGTTGTGTACTGGTGTGTGTTATTAAATTTGTGGTTTTTATACACTATACAGTTTCTTGTCTCACATTAACTGCCACAATACATTTAAAAACTTCCCCTAATGTATTAATAATCTGCAACAGAACTATATGCCTTGGCAAAATGTAATCAGGAAAACGAGAAAAGTAATGAAACATTTAGAACAATCCAAAAGCCAAGTCAACAACTCGCAAATAAAAAATGAAAAAAAAAAAAAATCTACAAGACATTTTTCCATTTCCTCTAAAGAGAATCATAAAATGAGGATAAAGATCTATTTTTAGATAATATCATATTTATGTATTTATTGCTTCAACCTTCACAGGAGAAACCTTCAAGTTCTGAAAGGAAATTCCACCAACGCAACGACATTTGTCTTGTACTATACTGAAAGGTAAATTCACTAATGAATAACGAAATAATGCCACATCAACTAAAATACTGATAATATAAGTAAAACTAAAACATTGCATTACACAGGAACTGGAATAATGCCCTTTGCATAAAGATACATTTTTTAGTTACCATCGCAAATAAATATCTTCAACATTAGCTCTCACTTAACAAAATTCCCAACACCGCTCGTCTATCAAACTGCTTTAGATATCTCAATACAAATCCTCCTCGATTTGGTGTTCAATAAAATAATGAATAATAATACTGAACATACAGTATAACTAAATATTTAAACTTCAACAGAAATAAACATTGAGCTTGAGAAGAATTCAAGTCCATGTCCGATATATCGATAAAATTGCAAAATTGTGGAAGAAAAAACACCAATACTTGATTAGATGTATTTCCAATAAAGGTCGCCAAGTTCCTGGGAATAATGTCATTCATCTTATTCCGCTTTGATCTCGGATGAATAAGGAATGAAGTTGGCGAGACATTGCCTTTCTCGCAATAGCCTTTCTTGATACAATAAAATTTGCATCTCTGCAAAAATGGCTTTTGATTTCAATCCTTTAATTTATTTAGATTTTCTGAAGGAAAAAATAAGCAAGCAGGAATAAGTGAATAAATTAAAATTACATATACAATTATAGTAATGCAGATAAAATGAAACAAATGATTGAGAACACAACGAGTATTCATTATTAATACACTGATATGAACTTCTAAACTTTAGTAGGTATAATCATATATAAATAGTTATTTATTTATATAAATACAGACACACACACATATATATATATGCATGTATACATACATATGCATATGTATATATACATACATTCATATTTATATACACATATATACATATTATGCACATACATACATACATATATATACACACACACACACACACACACATATATATATATATATATATATATATATATATATATATATATATATATATACATACTGGATGACTTTTTATAAATGCTACTCTAACATATGTCCTAATCTATTTTGGAATTGAATACGTAATGCGATGAAATGAACACTCAAGAAAGACACTCTTGGAAAAACTCATGATGATTACGCGAGCTTTTATGAAAATTAAGAAAACAAAACTAGCAATCTCCATAATGACATTCAAACTCACAATTATAGAAAATATTTTTCTACTAAGCTTTAAACTTACTACCAATCGTTGGCACGCAAATGCCCGAAGGTAAAATTATTCATGAACTGCAAAATAGGAAAAAACAAGTCATACTCTTTTCTTGAAATCCAGTTATAGCATTATGGAATAATATCACGTAAAGAGATCTCTGAGAATCATACAAGAAATAAGGCACAACTTAGTTCACACTTTAATGTCGGTAGAATTTCTAGTATCTTTAATTGACCCAAAAATAGAAATTATTTTCACAAATATAATGACAGGAATGAAACCAGAAAATTACGACCAATTTCTCCTTCAATATATTTTGAGGAAGATCACAAATCTTATCATAAATCTTTCTACAAGTAAATATTAATTACCCTTCATGGGGATAACATCCAGAGAAACAATTGGAATATTGGGAAGAAATTAGTGTCCAAACCTATAATCTTGGGTACATGTGTGATATTATAGTTACACCTGCACAGCTTATGTACATGTAAACACGAAGAAACACAAACGCACACATGCATGTATATGTAAGTATGTTGTATGTGTATGTATACACATATATAAATACATATACATATATATACCTATATACAATATATATACCTATATACAATATATATATACATATATACAATATATATATATATATATACAATATATATAATTTATATATATATATATATATATATATATATATATATATATATATATATATATATATATATATATATATGATTTAAGCCTTAATATAAATCTTTTCCACATTTCAAATAAAACCACTATAGAAGAATTGCCATTGACTTTTATTTGTCTTTGTGGCTAAAGGCTATGTTACTGTCGTACCAGTTTCCTGGACCAGGGATCGATTCCACGGCCAGCCAGAAGCTATTATCATTGCGTTAATTTGGCCTTGGGACTCTGATCCCGAGGTATAAGAGAGAATCCAGATATTAAGTTAGTAAAGTAAAAAACAATAAAAATTCATATGAAAAAAATAAAAAAAAAACGTGCAAAATTTATCATGCATCCATCTGTATGTATAACGAAGCTGGTTCTTCATTTACTTGTCCAAATGTTTCCACTTCCACTGCAACACACAAGATGGATGAAGTGCCCCTTCTGTCACCCAGCCGCATCACCTAATAGTTTCTGCCATTCCCCCCTCACTCCTTACTCAATCCCAAAATCCCAAACGTCCAGGAAGAAAAAAAAAATCCTGGCCCACAACCCCACCCTTGGCCCTCGCTCTCTCTAGCATCTGTGACAACAATATTTGGAAAAGTAAAACAAAAATCGTTTCCCAAAACAAATCTTGGCATAGATCAGCCACATTATTCTTCATTTTCTTCATTGTTTCTTCTTCATATTTTCAGGGATAAATTACGACTGTGTATACATCACAGAGGATTTCCTGCAGTAGGTTCATCACCATAAATCGCCTGAAATCTGTCATGAAATTTACCCGACCGAGAAGTGAAAAACATTTCGTTACACTTTAGCCCCATTTAATTGTCTTCTTCTCTTGACATTTGGAGAGAGAGGATGAAGACAACCTTAAACATCTTACATTTGTTAAGATACTGAAGAAGACACTAAAAGTCTTCTTGCTATGAGAATGTGAGATCTATTATAAAAGAAGGAATTTCTTGTGAGGGACTGAAATGAAAAACTTTGAATGAAAACTTACTGAAATTTGGATGGATACATCAGAAAATGACGACAAATTCCCCAAAGATCAGCCATGATGTTTCCCAATTAACAAGACAACCCTCTCTTAATAACCCATTGCATGAGTTATACGGGAGAAACTAACTTCTCTTTGCATGGTCTTTTCCATTTCAAGTTTAGAATAAAACGTGTTTTTATGCATATATGGATACATTAGCTATAAGTATCTTGAAATTAATAGCATATAACGTTTTCCAGTCGTCATTTATAATCTAAAGGTTGGTCGTTTAGGCATCATAGAATGCCTCATGCGACAACAAAAGATGCCGCTGAGTAATTATCGCATCGGGGTCAGTTGACACCTGACGAAATATAAGAGGACCTTTGAAATCTTGGAATACTGAAACGAGGATGGAGTATCATTCAAAAAGTCGTTCTTTATAGGGGAGGGGATTTCTGTTACACTCCACTCACAAACACACAGACACGTGTATATATATATATATATATATATATATATATATATATATATATATATATATATATTATATAAATACATACATATATATAATTATATATATATACATATATATATAATTATATATATACATACATATATATATATATATATACATACATACATATACATACACATATATACATACATATACATATACATACATACACACTATATATATATATATATATATATATATATATATATATGCATACATGCATACATATATATACATACATATGTATACATATATATACATAAATATACATACATATGTATATGTATAAATACACACACACACACACATATATATATATATATATATATATATATATATATATGTGTGGTGTGTATATATGTGAATATATATATGTATATATATGTATGTATGTATATTTATGTATATATGTATGTATGTATGTATGTATATGCACATATATATATATATATATATATATATATATATATATATATATATATATATATATATAAATGCAGCATTGCAGGGTTGCCCTCGTTCGAGTCTATTTCATCGTATCCTATTCCTTGCATCAATCCTACCTCACCCATATCCTTCCTGACCACATACATCCATCTGTTCCGATGACGCCCCAAACTACTCCTCCTTATAACTGGCCTGTTCTTAGCTCTCTTGATTGGTTCCCCATCCTCCTCTCCTCATTACATAGTATCTCAGTCGAGATTCCATAACCTTCAGCTGTTCATTATGTCTACCACACATTCTTCTTATATATTGACTCTCCCACCTTTCCGGTAGTGACATTTCAGCAATCTATCTCACCATCCTCATCTTGGTTCTTTCCAACAGTCCCTACTCTTTCCCTCTGAGTGCCCCTGTTTCTGCCCCCTGTAATAGTACGGGTCTTGTAACTGTTACGTCCCTTTATTTTCGCCATGCATCTTTCATCCTCCGTCTCCCTTCTTTCTCAGTACCTCCCTCCTCTGTTATTATTCATCCTAAGTAGATAAACTCAATGTTCTGTTTTAATGTTCTATTTTCCACTTGAATTCTTCTCCACGTCCTTCTCTCTCTACTTATGATTATTATCTACAGTATGTCTTTCCAATGTTCACATCTTATTATGCAAAACAAAAATCCTTCTTGCAGTTTTTATTCTGTTATCTTTAATGACTTAATCATTCGCAAACATCAATTCCTATGATTCTTCCCTGTTCCTTAATTTAGATGTCAATGTGTCTATAACAAGAAGGAACAAGAATATGCATATATATCATGAGAGAGAGAGAGAGAGAGAGAGAGAGAGAGAGAGAGAGAGAGAGAGATTGATTGATTTAAAGTTTTCAGGCATCCTGACATCTGAGGTCATTGACGCCGGTAACATTTAACTTATGTATACAAAAATAAAAAATAAATTAAATAAAAAATAAAAGAGTATTCAATTAAAATCATAAAAGTTGAATGTCATAAAAGTTAAATATTTTTCAGAAGACCTGCTTCTGAAAGAAATCTAAAAATGCCACTTGCATGGTAGGACACATCATTTCCAAGAATCTTGGCGAGGATGAACCTACCACCCTCACCTCGAGCCTCAAACAAATATCTATTCCGCAAGTTGTTATAATTGGGGCATTCGGTCAACAAATGCCTTACTGTTAGAGGTACTAAACAGTCGTCACAATACGGTTGGTGTTGGCCCTTCAGCAGAAACTCGTGTGTCAACCGAGTGTGACCAATACGGAGACGACAAAGAGACGTCTCCCATTTTCGGGGCATCATATTATACCTCCAAGGAGATATGTCATTTGTTATCTCTCGCATTTTATTGCCATCTTGACTATCCCATTGCTGTTGCCATTTATTGCAAACCAATTTCTTGATGTCAGGTAAGAAATCATCACAGGGAATGGGATACCTTCTTGGCAGCAACTCGGATGCAGCCTCCTTAGCCAGTGAATCTGCCTTCTCATTCCCGGACACACCTACATGTGCTGGAACCCAACAAAATTGAACTGTTATACCTCTCCGTCCAATAATGATAAGCCATTCTAAAATCTTTAAAACTAGAGGGTTATTAGAATTAAAAACTTCCATAGCTTGAAGGACACTCCTTGCATCACTAAAAATTGTAAAATTACCCTCCTTCTCCAACGCTATTTTCTCAATAGCGGTTAATATGCCATACAGTTCGGCAGTAAATATGGAAGCGGTCAGAGGTAGTGCACCTCTACAATTAAAACCATTACTATGTACTCCAAATCCAACGCCAGCATCAGATTTGGAGCCATCAGTATAGATAAAAGTTGATCCTCTATGTTCTTTAACATGTTCATTAAAAAGAGACCTGGCTTCTAGGTCTGACATATTCTTCATATCTCCAATAAAATATTTACAAAAAGATATCTCCGGTAACTTCCATGGAGGCGTTGATGATACCTTGAATGGAAGTACCTTATTTCTAGTTATATCCAGACTATTTAATAATCGTTTCACCCGAAAGCCATAAGGTTGAGGAGATTTTGGGTGCAACTCAAAGTATGATGCGTGTCTTACAAGGCTTGCAGTCTGAAATGCTAGAGAGTTAGGGAGTCTTTGCAATCTAAACCAATACCGAAGAATGGAAGACATTCGGTAAAAGTCTAGAGGTAACTCTCCAGCATCAACAAGGAGACTTGGGATAGGCGAGGTTTTAAAAGCTCCAGTAGACAATCTAATACCTGCATGATGTATCGAGTCTAATATTTTTAACCGGCTTGGGGTGGCTGAAGAATATACCTCACAACCATAACTAATTTTGGAAAAAATCAAGGCCTTGTATAATTTTAAAATAGTATTGCGGTCTGCCCCCCACGATGTATGGGACAATACTTTTAAGATATTCAGAGCTTCAACACATTTAGCTTTTAATGCTTTTAAGTGAGAAACCCATGTCAGCCTACAATCAAATATCAAACCTAAAAATTTAGCTTCTCTTGCACATGGTATCCGTTGACTTTTAATGTATATATCCGGGTCTGGATGTACTCCCCGGATGCGACAAAAATGGACAACGGTAGTTTTACTTGTCGAGAACTTAAATCCATTCATGTCAGCCCACTGGATAATTTTATCAAAAGAGAGTTGGATTTTTCTCTCAACCATTGCCATTCTGGTGCCACCAAATGATATTGAGAGATCATCCACAAATAATGTTGAGAGAACATCCTGGGGAATGGCTGAGGATATCCCATTAATTGCTAGTGCAAAAAGGGTTACACTAAGCACACTACCCTGAGGAACTCCTTCTTCCTGGCAATTACTCTCGGATAGAGTTTCCCCAACTCTCACTTGAAAAACTCTACGTGAAAGAAATGCCTGAATAAATAGTGGCAGCTCTCCTCTCAATCCCAATTCATGAATGGTTTTAAGTATACCATATCTCCATGTGGTATCATATGCCTTTTCAAGGTCAAAAAATACTCTAACATGGTGCTGTTTGGAAGCAAAGGCTTCACAAATAGAAGACTCTAGTCGTATCAACACATCAGTCGTTGAGTGCATTTTTCGGAATCCACATTGAATCGGTGATAAAATACCTTTCTTTTCAAGGTACCACATCAGCCTTGCATTGACCATCTTCTCCATGACTTTACATAAACAAGATGTCAATGCAATAGGGCGATAGTTTGCTGCTAAAAACTTGTCTTTACCGGGTTTTAAAAAGGCTAAAATAATGGCTAGTTCCCAAACACTAGGGTAACTATGATCATGCCATATTCTATTAATAATACTTAAAATAAATAGCTTTGTATTAAAATGTACATGTTTAATCATTGCATATGGAATTCCATCGGGTCCAGGGGCTGTATCATTGCAATGAGCAAGTGCGGAATCAAATTCTCTTTCAGTGAAAGGAGAATTATACGACTCTTCCCTTCTTGTTGCAAAATTTAAAATTTTCTTTTCTTCAGTGCTCCTATACTGGTGACCAGGAGCTCCTTCACACTTGCTGGATACTTTTGAAAAATGATTAGCCAGGGCATTGCTAACATCATTTGCTTCAGTTACATACTGGCCATTCACCCTCAACACTGGTGGTGGGTTGGGGGTGAATTTGCCAGCTATCTTTTTTACTTTCCTCCACACAGAAGATGGTGGTGTTCTACTGTTAATGGAGGAAACAAAAGACATCCATGACTGGCGCCTTGCTTCTTTCATGGCACGACGGAACTGTGCTCTACATTTCTTGTACATAATTAAATTCTCATCAGTTCTGCGTCTACGCAATCGTGTTAAAGATCTTCTTGTGGCTCTGTGCAGGGCAGTTAGTTCTGAAGACCACCACGGGACTGGTCGTCGTTTGAATAACCCTGTTGTTTTTGGAATTGAATTGACTCCTGCTGTATGGAGAGTTCCATTCAGTAAGTCTATGGCATCATCGATATTTTCAACTTGTCCTGCATCCCCCTCAATTTCGCTTAGCTCACGAAATTTATCCCAGTCCGCCTTGTCAAGATTCCATCGTGGCGATCCCTGTAAAGGTGGACCATTGTTGGTGTTTATAATGATTGGGGCGTGATCACTAGTATGCCAATCATCTAATGTTCTCCAATCGAAGTCGAGAAGGCAATTAGAGCTTACGATTGATAGGTCAATACATGACAAGGTACCTGTCTGGACATGAAAGTGTGTGGGCTCTCCTGTATTAAGGAGTCCCACATCTTCATTTTCCACAATTGATGATATGATATTTCCCCTCGTGTTTGCTAAAACATCACCCCACAAAGGGTGTCTACCATTCATATCTCCAAATAAAAGGAAAGGTTGAGGGAGTTGTTGAATCACCTCCACTAAGTTGTCATACAAAATGTTATCATTTGGAGGCAAGTACAGAGAACAAATTGTATATTTTCGCCCTATGTCGATCTGTACAACCACTGCCTGCAGAGGTGTACGAATAGACAGAGAAACTTGGGGAACATCTCGACGAACGTATATGAGACTTCCGCCATGGCTCCCCACTTGGTGATCATATGGTGTCCTATAACTAATGTATTCGCGAGGGCAAGGGGTATTATGATCAAGTTTGCTCTCCTGTAGACAAATAATTATGGGGGAATGCTCATGAATAAGGAGCTTAAGTTCTTCATATTTGGCCCTTAAACCCTGACAATTCCATTGCAAAATGGAGGAAAAAACTATGGTTTATAATTTGGTAGACCCCTTGGATGGAGTCTTCCCATTAGCAGTTTTTGATCTAACACTATTTTTTGGTGGTTTTATTAAAGAGGGTCTTGATAGATTGGGTTTAGAATTTATGATTTTCTTTTTGTCTTTTTGATCTGATTGTTGAGGAGGTTGGTGGACCTCCACTTGAATTTCCGATTTATTTAAATTGACTTCCAGATCAGAAATATCAACAGACAAATCATCATATTTATTTGACGTCGTAATTTTGATATTTCTTATGGAAGGGGGCGAGAGAGATGGAGGTCTCTCTCTTTTCCGATTAGTAGGTTTTGAGCTACCAGGTTTTTGCACCTTCCCCAATACAGGTGCACCTGGTAACTTGGTGTCAGGTGGCATCTCCATCAAATCAGGCAAGGACATGGCCTGGGAGAGGTTAGTACTATTGTTGGTAATGGGGGACGAAGGCTGTACAGAAATGGGCAATGACCCATTTTTAATACGCTGTGGCAAAGCCTCAGAAGGCGATATGATTACCTTGTCATGCAGTACTTTATTATCAGAGGTTGTATTTCTTTTCTTAGGATTACTGGCAGTGCTAGGTGGGGTTGCTGTCTCCTGTGGTAAATTTACCTTTGATTTTAAGGCCTTTGCATAGCTGGTTGATTTATTCAACAGTCTTTTTGCATGTCCCACACTTATGTGTTCTAAACTTGATTTGTTTAGGGCAGCTTCCTCCAACTTATACAGTTCGCATCTCCTATCAGTTGATTTATGATTCAAATTGCAATTTGAACACCTGGCCTCAAGTGTACATTCTCCATGATAAGTTTTGGAGCAAATACCACACATTTTTCCATTTTTACAAACTTTGGATGGGTGTCCAAATTTAAAACAATTAAAACATTGCAGGGGCTTTTGTTTGAAAGGCCGAACTTTAATCCTTTCATTTTCAATAAAAATATGGAAAGGTACATCAGCATCCTGGAAAGTGAGTATAATCATTAAAGTTCCAGGAACCTTATGCACTTTCCATACATTTAATGGACACATAGAAAGTATCTCCTCCTCTGTAAATTCGTATAGGTCCTTATTAAAGACCACTCCCCTTCCATAACTAAAATTTAGATGAGGTTTCATTTCCAATGTAATTTCATCACTGCCTGTCTGTAAGTTAGACAGTATTGCAGACTGAGTCGAAGATTTGGCATGGATGAGATAACTGTTCTTCCCAAAACGAGATATATCTCCAGGTGCTATGGTTCCTACTTTTTTTTGGATAAACTTACATATCTTAAAATAATTCCCTATTATCCCTTTAGATTCAGCTAAGAGCCACATTGGTGGTTTGGGTTTTCTCTGTGAAGGCATGGGTACATTTCTATCTTTTTCAAACCAATCAGCAGGTTTGTACACATCCAATTCCTTTGGGACCTTATCACAAAGAGCTCCCATGATGTTCAATTCGTTAATTTTGATACTACTAATATTACTTATGGCATTAAACGCCTCATCGTTACTTTCAAAAGATATCCAAGAGTCCCATTTTTCATCTCCAAGTCTCATCCTTATTTCCTTTATCAATCCATAGCACTCAAATGCTCTATATATATCATCATAATTTGTCTCTAATGGGATTTGGGAAACATGAAGGAATCGTAGTTTCCCTGTGTTACCCAAATTGCTAGATTTTTTAACATCAGTAGAGTGGTCCTTTTTAGTTCGAAGGTCGTCAACAGAGTTTTCCTTAATTACAGTAGCAGAAGTCGTCAACAGTGCCGGGGGGGAGTCAGCAAATCCAGGGGATGGGGAGTCAGTATTTGAAGGGTCCATATTTAAGGGTGGGATTTTCAGGTTTTTTGTTGTTTTGTTGTTGTTTTGTTGGGGTACCTGCTTGAAAATTATAAGAAAGTATCATACGTTGGAAAGGAAATTTGCATTCTCCACTATCGGCACAATGAGAGTATACTTCCCCGATGGTCCACTCCATACCCTACCCGAAGGATAGCATCAAAACAGATATAGAGGCACAGGTGTAAGCTAAACCCGCCTGTTAGGACTGAAACCAAAGTAATATGGAATCATCCTCCCCATATCTGTAATGATGGGCTTCCGGCCAAAAGCCAAGAGTCCCACCTCAAGGATTGGATCCCCCTGGATTCCGATGACCCAACCCTTGAGAGTAGTTCCGCCAAAAGGGTCCAAACCATCTTTGGGATGGCTGAGATCATCCAATACTCTCATATATAGCTTTGAATGCGAATACCTCCCAACCGTGATCCCTTCTCCCATTCATCTAAGCAGGCAGTAATAACGAATGTGGAAATATCCACGCCATTTAAATAAAATAGGAAAAAAAAATAGATAAATAAATAAATGAACAAATACAATAAATATATATATATATATATATATATATATATATATATATATATATATATATATATATATATATATATGCATACATCTACATATATATATAACTAAGAAAAATAATAATCATAGAGATAGGACAGCAAGATGAAAGAAAGTTGATAAAATTAGGAGAAGGTCGAAGTAATATTAAGCAGAAGAAAAAAATGAAAGAGAGAAATTTAGATTCGAACTGGGGGAGCAATTTCCCGAAGTTCGAGAGCCCTCTTGCCCGTCACCAAGATTCAGCACGGGAATGAAATGCCGTGCTGAAGCTCAATGACTTCATCAAGGCATTCTCTCATTAAGAGGGGAGAGAGAGAGAGAGAGAGAGAGAGAGAGAGAGAGAGAGAGAGAGAGAGAGAGAGAGAGAGAGAGAGGGGGGGGGGTTAATGAACAACAACCATGATTGTGCACAAAATGATTAATCAATTTCACGTTTCGGTGAATTTGATTACGAATTCGAGCAACGAAGAATTAATGTCAAACGTCAAAACAGCTGAACTGTCACCTAAAACTGATTATCCCAGAAACCTTCGGTCGACGAGGAAAACACAACGACCCACTGGAAACTCCAATTATGATGCAAAGGTTCGACTGACTTTTCTCTTTTCAATATTAGCAAACAAACAATCTCTGCTCTACTTTCAGAAGTCAAAGGAAACTAAGTTCTCTATCCCAGGTCACAAAAGATATTTCTTAGGGATAATTAGTAAATATTAATTATAACAATAAATTTGAATATTTATTCAATCATTCAAGGATATAGAAAAAAATCAAAATCGATGTTTCAATCTTTTATATAGACTTCCTATATTACCTAACCAAATATTGATGGTCAAATGAAGGAAATATATACGTACACAAACAGACACGCACGCACATCTAAATATTTGTGTATATATAATATTTTTTCTGGTAATTCAAATAAACAAATAAACTGAGTTTTCCTAAAGTTCAAAGAAACGGGAACTGTTAAAAGTCAAAATTATCAATTAACTGATCTTAATTATGACACTTTTATAACATTAACACTTCCAATTTGGAGAGTCAAAGCCTCCCTCCCATTCTCTCTGTCCAAGGAAATCCACCAGGATATATCCCATAGGATTTTGCGCTAAATGGATTTAGCTGCACAGGAAATCCCAGAGTGTGACCCCAAAATTTCCCTATTCAGGAATAAACAGATGAAAACATCAATGGATTAAACAGCCCATGTCAAGTGTTACTACAGCCTCCCGACTAAGATGTGTTTAAATAAAAGATGAGGAAGGTTTTAGGCAAGTGACAACCTTATGAAATTAAAAACTCATTATATCGTCACACAATAGTTTGTATAGGACAAAACATATCTAACTATAATCACCTATTTATTTTGAGGTCTGGGAACATATTTGTTTAAATTCAAATATATAATATCTTAAATGAAAAATAAAAAAATCATACAAATATTTAAGTTAATTCAAATCAAGGAACCGTAGTTAAAAAAAAATAAAAAAATTTAAATTTCTGCAGCCCTGTTACAAATATCGTCTCAACAGGACCTTCTTTGTTGATGACTCATATATCACAAAATTTTGGATGATAAAGGCATGATTTTCTTATCTGCAAAACTAATTTTCTAGGCTGTATCAAAATAAAAAAAAATCAACAGCATTGCTTTTAAAACATCATAATAATAATAATAATAATAATAATAATAATAATAATAATAATAATAATAATAATAATAATAATAATAACAATAATAATAATAATAATAATATTTCTAACAATATTCTTTCGTCTTTCTAATTCGTAAATAATTTTTCAACTATGTAATAAGTAGTTTAGTCCAAGCAAATTCAACATTTGAAATAGAGAAAAAACACACTATTTGCAATAAATAAAAGAATTAATTCGAACAATCATAAATTACAGTAAATTTGCGGATTGAATTTACATTAATGTGTGTGTAAATGTGTCTACAGTTTGCCTCTGTACGTGTTGCATCTAAACACCAAAGAAGGCGACATCTATGGCCAAGTTTGTTTACAAATGGTATCACATAACATTCACCTTTGGCTGTTCCCAATAAGATCAATACAAGCGGTTATATAGTGTTCTCATATATCTCTCCCATCTCACGAGAGAGAGAGAGAGAGAGAGAGAGAGAGAGAGAGAGAGAGAGAGAGAGAGAGAGAGAGAGAGAGAGAGAGAGAGAGATTTGATCTAAATTACAGTAGGTAATATCTGGCATGTCTACAAATGAATGAAAACCTATTAAACAAGGCAAATGGATATACAGTAAATGCATACAAATACATATATATATATATATATATATATATATATATATATATATATATCATTAAGATTTAATGATTTTGAAAAAAGTCCTAAAATAAGGTTCTCTTTTATGCAGCATTAAAAATCAACGTACGCAAGAATATATATTTTTTTTCTTTTAAGACAACCTCTGTGTTTGTTTAAAAAAACAAAAATCCTTTCAGTTCGAATCTTTGGGGGTTCCGACAACTTACATTTCGAATAAAAAAAATTAATTTGATCCAGCTCTTTGAAACTATAATTTTAGAACTTCATCAACAGTATCAAGTATTTTGCCTAAAATATTAAACTAAGAGTTAGTCCAATTTGCAAACTCATGAAAAGATGTCACTAATAAAAAAAATTTACCTCTTGAAACTTAGCCGGAATTTCAATAAAAATGACTACGTTCAGCCTGAGAGAGAGAGAGAGAGAGAGAGAGAGAGAGAGAGAGAGAGAGAGAGAGAGAGAGAGAGAGAGAGAGAGAGAGAGATTATTTGCCTCATGCACAACACAAGCGTATGGATCAAGGATCATGTTCATCTCCACAACACAGTTTCCACCAGACATTTTTTCTGCAGAGCGTTTTACTTCAAAAGGTTTCCCTTTTTCTTCTTCTTTATTTAGGATGAGGTGAGTGCAGCGTTTTCCCGCTGGCTCGTTTCAAGTGCTCTCCATTCTTGAGAGTACACAAGTGCAGGTTTGCAAAGGAGAGGGAGTCTCATTAGCTGTTTCAGTGAGAGTGCACAGTCTTCCTTCAAAACCTATTATCATTAACACAATCTTATTATTACTATTACTATTATCATCATCATCACCATGCCTTATTATGGTTGTTATAGACATATTCCCAAAATGTGTGTTTGTTCAGTTATAATGAAAGAATCATGTGACTCCACATCGGAGAAAAAAAAAATCAGACTAACAGTCTTTTGACGAGTGTGAACTGGAATAAAAAGATTCTCTGAAGCAGGAAATATATTTCAACTATCGAATGTCGATAATATAAAATAAATATTCAAAATATTTGGAACATCAACTGATTCCTAAAGAAAGAAAAAAAAGACATGAAAGGAGAAATGTAAGAGTAAACTTAGATAGAATTCGAGGAGAAACAGGAAATCCAAGAATGTGTCCTAAGCGAAGGACATTTCAGGATACTGAAATCGTGGCTAACGAGGAACTGGAGAAGACGTTTTGCCAGCCTCTTTCTTTTCTTTTGACTTAAAGAGGCTGGGACACCTCTCAAAATGAAAAAAAATAAAAAAGTTGAGTGACAATAAATAAAAGTTACGATCATCCTTTTTCCACATCCCAAACCACTTAAAAATAATTGTAGCAGATTATTCCATACCCTAAATCTCATACAAACCTAATCAAATCTAACAAACACCTACAGGCTGCAAGAGCCCGTGTCTGGCCGTAAAGGCCAGGAAATCTGCAACAACAAACCAAATTTCAAAAGCCCTTCCCCCGTTAAAACAACTTTGCTTCTTCCGGCCGTAAGACGTAACTTCTTGGTGCACCACTTCAAGTTTCCTTGTGTTTATTGAAATAGTTTTCTATAATTTTTCAAAGAATGTTTTTCTTTTTTACTTGGCTTCTTTTGACCACGGTTTTCAAGTTTTATTTCATATCAAACGCTGCTTTTATTACAATTTCTTCTTAGCTGCTTTAGTGCTTATAACCTTTATATTCATAAGTTGTTAATACCTTCACCACTTTCTTTGGGGTTATGGCCTCTACTTCGAATATATTCACCTTATATTGTTCTATTTATTACTTTCAAGAATTTTTCTAAATGTACTAAAAACAATTCCTTTCCACTGATCTTCAAAACTCCATTGACCTAATTCGACATGACCTTCTTTTGGATACCTCCATTTTGTTTTCCCTTTAATTCACGCCCATTTAGGCGGCCCCTTCCCCTCGTGTTTCCATAAACAAGGTTAAACAATAACTGTTATCGTCATTGTAAAGGTTTTTGTGTGGGGAGGACTGACCTCTCTCTCTCTCTCTCTCTCTCTCTCTCTCTCTCTCTCTCTCTCTCTCTCTCTCTCTCTCTCTCTCTCTCTCTCTCGCTGCCCTATTCCAACGACGTAAGCAACAAATATAGAAAAGAATAAAGGAGACAAATTCCATTCTCTAAAACTCGTGTTATGGGAATATAGAGCAACGGGAATTTGCCAGACATCAGTGAAAAGAAGAGAGAAGATCTTTGAATATTCCCAATTTGGAATCATTTTCTTTATTCGACAATTCCAGTGACGAACTGATCTCGCACCTCCCCAATCACACACACACACACACACACACACACACACACACACACACACACACACTCACTTCAACCTTATTTGAAATGCAAAGGATGGACAGAGAGGAAGGAAAAACCTGTTACAAAAGTTCCCTCTCGGATTGTCTCATTCTCTTCTTGGATAAAAAAGATAATTATTTAACGTTGAATTTACAGTGTCTGTGAGGTTTCATATGCTGACTATGTAGTATATTGTGCAAAGTGCAACGTCGACCCAAAACATTGATCTTGACCTGTACCATCCCCAAAATTTCCCAGTTTCTTCCCTTGAGTATTTTTCGTAATCCTGTCCACAGAAAAATAAATGAATAAACCGACTCGAACATATAACCAGCTTGGCTAAGGTAATAATTATACAAAGGAAATTCTAAGGATGGTAATATATTTTCCTATCACAATTAAACTTGAAAGCAAGTGCATTTCGAGTCCCAGTCCTGAGAGAAGTTCACTTCAATTCCTAATAGAGTAAAAACCTGGAAAACTTTCATGATTTCTTCCTTCCCCTAAAACATCTGTTAACTGGAACAGCGTTTGTAAAATACGAAAGGAATAAGATCAAAAGAAACTATCCTGGAATCGAACTAGGCACAGAGACCACTGAAGCCAATAAGTTTTCCCGTTAACCTCAAGTATCTTTTCATTCCACATTCTCGGTGTTACCAGTCACACCGAGACCATAAATATTCTACATTCGCATATTTTCATAAACGACTAATAAACTTTGACATATACAAACGATTACTGCTTACGTAATTAAGCAACCGAAGATCATTTCATAATTGGTTCAACTATATAAAAATGGGCTATGCGTTCCTGTCTTTTCTTATGACTAAATACATAGCCAAAAAATGTCGCTTGTGAAATTTTGATTTAAAAGGACTTACAGGAAACTGACGTATGACATATTTGTGGAATTTAAAACCTGCCTGGTAAATGTCAAACAATTTCTATTTCAAGCAAGCAAGTATTTTTAGAAGGTTCTATAGAATCATATATATATATATATATATATATATATATATATATATATATATATATATATATATATATATATATATATATACATATATATACACACACACACACATATATATATATATATATATATATATATATATATATATATATATATATACATATATACATATATATATGTACATATATGTAAATTATATATATATATATATATATATATATATATATATATATATATATATATATACATATATACACATATACATATATATACATACATACATACATACATACACACATACATATATATATATATATATATATATATATATATATATATATATATATATATATATATATATATATATATATATACACACACACACATATATTCATACAGTAATTGGACATGATAATCTTTCTACGTTCAGATTGCTTCATCCATAGACAATGACACAGATGTCCTGTTTTACAGGTTTAATTATACTTTTAATACTATTCTCTACTATACTTTATTTACCTTTTTAATACCATTCTCTACTTACGCTTTTAATACTTTTAATACTATTATGTTTCACCTATACTTTATAACATCCCTAAAAGTAATAAAAGGGAGAGTTTGATACAGGACTTTAGATTTCCCATTCGAAAGGTAGATAGACACTGCTCACACGAGGACCCTTCTGATGTACACCTGTAAAAGTTGATTCTTTCAAACATTCAGACACAAGAGGTTCAACTGTTCCCAAACAACATCGGAGTTGCTTCTAAAAGAGTTGTTTGACAGCAAATCTCTCGTTGCTAGATAACACACTGCAGTATGTGTGTTACAGGTACGTGAAGTAAGTTCTGTTAATAATAATTTCCGAAGTAATAATATTTGAATTAAGCAATGGGATACAGCACAAAACATCAAAAAGGGATATTAACATAGAATCTAAGACTTAGATAGGAAGAGACTTCAACAATTTATCTTCCCACAAACTTCTTTAATTACAAAAGGGGAGAAAGTCCTAATATGTTTTCCGAAATGGAGAAAATTGCAGCTTTTATTTGCTCTAATTTGAAGACACCGTTTGAGAGTAAATAGAGAAAAGAAAAATTTTTAAGAAAAACTTGAAAGCTTCCACGAAAGGTCAGAGAGCAAACCCGTCTAAATCATTCATTCCTCTCGGAGGGGCTTCGCCCTTGAAAGCAAAGACCTTGGCTCAAGTATATGGACAAACACGATGCCTGAACCCTTAGAGTCTGCTTCATGGTTGAGGGGCTGGAAAGAGAGGTGAGAGAAGCCACAAGAAAAAGTAAAAAGGAAAGATATATAGCTAACTTGGTTTTTCCACCATCTCTGATTTCATCGAAACATGAGTACTGCTAAACAAACACTAATTCTTCATCTTAATTTTTAAGGTTTATTTTGTTCTACTAAACGCAATGATCATTAAGCTACTATACCATCATTCGCCATTGCACGTAATATTATCAGAAACTGTAAGAATGGGAAATGTTTATAGAAATAATCAAATACCCATGATTTCAAAGAAACAAAGCCAAGTATTAAATTTGGAGAATCAAAAATTGGAAACATCCTTCACTGGCGATCTGCTGGACTGGGGTTTTCTAGAGTCTGCAACCTCACAATCCTTGTGAGCGAAGGATGGGGGGGGGGGGGTTGGAATCCTGTCATCAGCAGCCATTGCGCTGTCCTCCCTGTTCCTAGCTTGGTTGAAAGAAGGGTTGGGCACTGATCATATGTATATATGGTCAGGCTCTTGAGCACTATCACTGTCTCTTGGCTCTGTCATTCATGAGTGACCTTTAAACCCTCATTTTAAACCTTTAAATGGTTATTAGTTCAAGAGAGAGTTTGATTTCAAGACACGAGTGAATATATTCTTTAAATTCAAAAGAGAGAGAGAGAGAGAGAGAGAGAGAGAGAGAGAGAGAGAGAGAGAGAGAGAGAGAGAGAGAGAGAGAGAGAGAGAGAGAGAGAGAGAGTGCATAAACTAGTACATTCGAGGAATATGAGAAGTCATTAGCTCTAAGGCCGAGACTTCACAGCTGAAATATATTAACTAATACACTCAAAGGAAATTAGACGATCAACACAGATTACTTTTTTTCTCAAGAGGCTCTTGTATCTGGTTGATCAGGTCGCGTCCCTGATAAGGAACACCAAAGAAAGAAGGGAGTTATTGGCTTCGTAACAACACCTTCAAACTCGGCTCCACAAACTCTCGCTAAACAATATCACAGTTCCCTACATCGCTCCAATGTCATAGTTTGCCGAACTTCCTCAAGTGTCGCATTCCAGACTATTCAGGCCCAACTAGAGTTAAATTGTTATCTAGTTGTTTACTAGATTCTAAATAGAGTCAATACAAATAAAACATGTATGGGATGAGTGAACCATTATTGGAAAATATATATTAATAGGGCCTATTCTCATTAAAAATTATTGTATAAAACTTGATATGTAAATCACCACTAGCAATGCATATTTGAGGGGAGATGAATGGTCTAATGCAATGTGACAACTATTTCTTTGTTGACCATAGTTGATAAAGCGTTACCGTTTTCTCTATTCATAAAGGGACTTTAGCCGAAGGTCGCTTTACAAGGCAATTGCTTTACGTCTATTCCACGAACTGGCCGAGGTAGATTCCTTTACAAAGTTCCATGAATTCCCCTGTGACAATTTGTTCCCAAAGTAGAATAAACTAAAAATGAAAGCTATGATGGCTATATCATATGAATCAATATATTATATATCCATATACATATACGAAGACCTCAGACATCTCTTCATTCATGTCTGGGATTTAGCCAGATTCCATCACCACGCTGGCGAGCTTCAATGGTGATGGTTATAGACTTCTCTGATCGCTCAAAGCAAACCAACCTAGTATGTTCATAGCGAAACAAACTATTTCACCACGTTATGGTATCCCCAATTCAAAAGGTGTGTGTAATATATATAAAACATACGATAGTGTATGCAACCTGTCAAAAAAACAGCTGAATGTTTGGACATATCCACGCACACGTGCACACACAAATTCAGCAATCCCCCCTTCCTCCTTTCCTCTCATGGGGGTATGAATACTCCCTCATCCCCCAACCCGAGGAACAGGGAGTTATACGTCTAGCAATGTTGCTCAGCGTGACCGGAATAAAATGTGTGTATATATATATATATATATATATATATATATATATATATATATATATATATATATATATATATATATATATATATATAATGTATATTTATGAGAGAGAGAGAGAGAGAGAGAGAGAGAGAGAGAGAGAGAGAGAGAGAGAGAGAGAGAGAGAGAGAGAGAGATCCTCAATATTAGAGTCTTAAAAGGAACAAGCAAATGATTTCCTCCCATTCCACGTATCGTTAAGATGATTCAGGAAAGGATGTCGTTGCCAGAGACACTGCCATCAAATGACCAGGAATTAGACATGGGACGCATTTAGTGCTCAAAGCGATTCCAGATTATACAAGATATAAACGAGGATTGAACCTTATTGTGTGAGTAGTTAATACTTGTTATCATGAAATTACAGAGCCAAATGTTGATGATAATTCTTCTTTATTAGCTTTAATTCATCAAATCAAATAAACGTATCATTTGATATAAATTGAAATAGGATCCAAAAAGATATTGGTTCTTGAGTGTATTTGAAATCTTGTATCCGATCTGCAAAGTCAACAATGTTTCAAGGAAAGAGGAAAGAAACTATCTCTATTGTTATACAGAACAACGGTGTGACGAACACCAAAGATCTTATTTCATTCTTATATAAGAATTATAAAGATAAAAATGGAGAATTGTCTTTATGGTAAAGTAATGATCCTAATCTTATGAAGTAAAGAAAAGCTTCCTATGCATCGTTAACGATTCCAGCAAACCGCATCTCTTGGCAAATACATCAGAACTCTGCTGAGGCAAGTCAGCTGCTCGATTCAGTCCCTGTGTTGTTCTCAGCGCATCGTCCTCAGGATTTGGTCGTTCGTGACCCCAAGCCAATTCCTTTGCAGAGATAAGAGCAGAAACGGGATATATAATATTATGAGGATGTTTAATTAAAAAACATCCGATTTGTATACATGTTTTAAATAGACCATTTAATAAAAGACTGCTCACTGCAGCGAAAATATTCAGTTCAGGTATACAATATTTTAATAACAGAAGCAAAAACCCCTTTTATCTATGGCTAAAAGACAGAACAATAAAGTTAACATTCATATATGAGAAATAGTAATAAATTTGTAGGTAATGTACGTATGTGTTATATATCAATATTATATATATATATATATATATATATATATATATATATATATATATATATATATATATATATATATATATATATTTATATATTAAAATTAGTGTGTGGACGAGTAAGCAGACCCCTGATATATATGTTTTAAGATCACAAGCCTATTTTCATTCAAACTTTGTTATATATCGATATATATATATATATAAATATATATATATATACACACACATATATATATATATATATATATATATATATATATATATATATATATATATATATATATATACATACATATATATACATATATATATACATACATATACATATACCTATATATATGTATATATATGTACATATATATACATATACATATACATATATATACATATATACATATGTGTATATATACATATATACATATGTATATATATACATATATATATATATATATATATATATATATATATATATATATATATATATATATATATATATATATCAGCGTATGTGTGGGCGAATACGCATGGCCTACCTATAACATACATATATTTAAGATCACAAGCCTATTTTCATTCAGACTTTACGATAATTCCTATTACACAAAATTTACAACTAAACCAACTCACTCCTTCGTAGAAATCAGAGTTGCCGTTACGTTTATTTAAAGATATTGGAGATTTTCAATTAAATTCTAACAACATATCACACTTGACAGTATCTATAGGCTACAAAGCCTCGCAATACACAGTCTTCGATGGTAAGGAAGGAACACATTAATCATTATTATAAAGGTGAAAGATACAAATTTCAATGGCAGATATTTTTCACATTATTTTTACCTTCATCGGAAGGTTGAAATACTAATATTGTTTTAATTTCTTTCACATTTAATTTTGAGATCCACCACCAGAGGACAGCACAAAGCAACGTAGGCAAGCAACGACAAGAGCTCTGGCCACAATAAGGATTTCGAGATCTAACTGGATTTGGAAGGAATTAGATCACAAAGCGTTAACAAACGGTTTGAATTTTGTCGCTTCTTACAGAATATAATTTTTGACATTGTCTTTACCGAACTCTATTGCTGTATTACATCACTGATATTGTTCAAAGATATGTTTTTATTTGGGAAAGCATAAAAATAGAGGAAAATAATTTCTATAAAATAGAAAGTTTTGAGGTGTAATTAAATCAGATCACTCGATTAGAAACTAAACCTGGCGACAGGTAAGGGAATCATTGTGACTTCATGACAAAGTTTCTTAACAAACGGATCGTATAAATATTAATGAAGAGAATTCGATGGACTGATTTGGACGAGAAGACTCCTTGTTACGTTGAATGAAAGTTTTGACAAAACTGTAAAACATGATTTGAAACCGTAAAACACAGGTTCTGAAAAGGACAAAACTATGACTTTAACCAGCATTGATCCAGTAATGGAACTAAAGGCAAAATCAATTCCTAAATTTACTTTTAAATCTCCAAGACAAACAAAAATTCAAGTAAAATAGAAAAATATTACGCAAAAAGTTCAACACGAACATCAACCTCTTGTTGCTAACTTTTAAAATAGCAGACAATTTATGAGCTAATATATCGCCAGCCTTTATAAATGAAAAATACAATATGCTTATGCATTTTATACAGTATATATATATATATATATATATATATATATATATATATATATATATATATATATATATATACATATATATATATATACATACATATATATATATATATATATATATATATATATATATATATATATATATATATATATATATATATGTACATACATACACACACACAATATATATATATATATATATATATATATATATATATATATATATATATATATACAAATAAGCCATATATATTTTTGATACATTAATGTCTGGATTCTCTTAACGACCTCGGGATCAGAGCCCCAGGCGAAATCACACAAAGACAAGAGCTTGGGGGGAATCGAACCCTGGTCGGCAAGCTTGTATAGACAGTGACTAAGTTTAACTGAATAAAAGATTTCATTCGAGAACCTTTTTCAGGAGGAAAAGATTTCCTGAAACTTCAGCTTAATCTTTGGTTCCAAGTTTGTTAAGCATCTTTGGTTTTAATTTGGGGTTAAAGGAAGAAGGCTCGTCAAGGAAAACTTGTTAGGACTTTACGCGATGCTCACAGATCAATCTGTGTTATTATTATTATTATTATTATTATTATTATTATTATTATTATATATATATATATATATATATATATATATATATATATATATATATATGTATATATATATATATATATATATATATATATATATATATATATATATATATACATACATACATATATATACATATATATATATTTATATGTATATATACATACGTATATGTACATATACATACATAGAGAGAGAGAGAGAGAGAGAGAGAGAGAGAGAGAGAGAGAGAGAGAGAGAGAGAGAGAGAGAGAGAGAGAGAGAGAGAGAGAGAGAGAGAGAATTATTTCCTTTTGTATTTGCAATGGATATTTTCCTTTAAAACGGGATGCTCCTAATTAGCAGCCTCTTTGTATGTGTTATAATAAGCTTCTATAGAAAACTAGTTTCTTCTCTATTATAATCGTTCAAAAATATTCATAAGGTAAACAGCACCGCGCTATAAAAAGAAAAACTTTTGATAGGAGCATTTTCTAATGTCTTAAAACAAAATTAAAGGAATGGGATAAAAACATAGATCTTTTAAACTATCGACCACACACCATTAATTTATGATAGAATTGATATGGAAATTCTTAATTAACAGGCAGACTCTCTGGCTCTTTTTACCGTCCGATACTGTCTATATATAACTATGAATTACTGACTTCATCAACTGACAACTCGCCATAGAAAAACATTTATCGAGAGTCCTTAAAATCGTGGAAATAATATCAAAATGTTTTTATATTTCAGGGATAAATTCTCCGATTTACGACCAGATCATCGATACATACTATGAGATTCAGGGCCTCTGTAACACGGTTTTTTCGCAATTATTTTTTATCTATTAATTTCATAAATATAACACTTCTTCAGAAAGCACATTATATCTACACATAAATTTTGACTATATTCTGCATTACGTAGGTTGAATAAATTTTGTACTTATGAAGTAAAAGTGACGTTTTTTGAAGACAGGCCAACTTACTCAGAGAAAAGGTTTCAAACGCACTCGTTACGTAACTTATGACGGCATTTCTTCTCTCTTTCTCGATCGATGATTGGTTATACGTAACGAAGGCTATACCTCTGCCAACAATAACACAAAAGTGTAAATAAAAGCAAAGCAGTACACCTTTATGAACTCTGAAACCTCTCCACTGATAATT
>NC_090727.1:30805522-30808022 GCF_036898095.1 Palaemon carinicauda
CAAAAGAGTGACAAATGAAAAGTGTGACATACTGAACTTTCAGTTAGAAATTAAACCAAATGACTAGCCCTGATAGATTTTGTGCTAGGCAATATATGGGAAACCTGGAAATTATCAATTTTAGATGTTTAAATAAGAATAAAAAAATTGACAAATCCAATTCTATTATTTGTATATCCCATAAAAAAAGTTAAAATACAGGTAAAATTTTATTAATTGAACATGCCATCATATCATTACAGATGAAGTTTCACTTTAACTTTCATCACTGGTAACATCGCCATCACTAATATTAGTGTCATCGGCATTAGTTACACCCAAATGTAAATTGTATGCAATCCCCTTAAGGTAATCATCGAGAGAGCCTGTTCCATATCTAGCTATAACAGTAACAAGTCGATGTTCCCTTGTATTTGTTCTTTTTTCTTTTATTGCTGTTTATTCCCAGCAATTATCCGCTCCACTTCTATTTCTGGTCGATGTTGTTCTTTTAAAAATTCCTTAATCATTAAAAAGACTCCCATGTGGTAACGTTCTACCAACGTTTCAAACCTTCTGTGCCAGGCTTCCAAATTATTATTTGTTCTTGGCAGATTGTATTCCTGGAGATGATGAATACTCCATACAGTTTATAGGAAATCTTGGTGGATGACGCTGTGCGAGTCTTCCTGGTTGTCCTCCTCTTCTTACAGCAATTGTTCTTCCCCACACAAACGTATCTTCAAAATATTTGTACACTATTTCAGCCTCGGATGGAGCGCAGCTTGATAAATATGAAAAGGCATTGCAAATGTCCGCTGGCGGTAAAAAGGCGAGGGCAGATAACTTTCGTATACTTAAAGCTACATCTTCATTATTTTTGTAGATATTTACAATACCATTCTTTTGAATACTTCGATATTTGTTTTGGCAAAGAAGAAAAAAACACCCTGTTACTTTAGCGTCTAGAAATTTATGTTGAAGAGAATTTATGCTTGCAAGTTCAAAATCAACTATCATAAATTTAGGCTTCAACTCAATTTCTTTTGTTTCTGATACAGAAACTAATAATTCAAGCATGGATGTATATACCTCCTGTGATTTTCCCGACAGTAGGGCATAAACAGCTGGAAACGTTTGCCCATGAAACATATAGTGAATCGTATATATTTGATGGAAAAGCTTAGGGTAAGTTTTGAAAGTTCCATCAAGAAACCAAACCTGGGAGCTCGCTAATTTCCTAAGATCGTCGTCTGTTCCAAAACCAATAATTCTCATGTCTTCTTGTTGCATCTCGTTTTCACTAGCCGGGTCTTCATATTTTGCATCAAATAATAAAAAGTTCTTTTCTCCATTCCTGGTAGTAGTCTTTAAACTATGTGGGATCACTAAATCTGCATTACATTCTGGTTCTGATGGAAGTTCTTTTTTACGGATACGACGAACAACTTGTTTTAAGGCACTTGTTAAAGGCATTTCTATTGAGTCGCTAGTGTTTACGGTGTGTCTGACATCTTGGACAATTGCGACAGGTAATGCATTTGACCATGTAGATCGTGCTCTCAAATCTGTTAATTAATGCCTCTAAATATAACTTCTTTTCTTCCTTCTATCGGCGGGTGATTATGTGCTTTTCCTTCTGATACTAAGCCACCAATGACAATGACATTGAAAAAGGAAACTCCTCGAAGAGTAGCAGAACCATTACAGTTTTCATCTTCACATCAGAAGTAATGGTTATGGTTTCTGGATCGCTGATGTCGGTATATATATCCATTGAAAGTAAGCTTCTCCTTGTCCTTCTGAGATTTTACAAAGACGGGATATATCAACGACTGTTCAAGAGATGCGAATTTCTAAAAAAGAAATTGGTCAAACAAATTTTATTGTAGTTGTAATAAGAGAAACCATTTTTTAAGTAATTAGACAATTTCTGTATGGTTAAAAGTTTAGAAAAACGATAAATAAGCAGTTTGCGGTCATTTGGGACCTTTCAAACGATGACGCCATTGTTTTAAATTTCCGTGATGTTGTCACACTTTAGTTTTGTTACTCTTTTAAATTTCCGTATTCTTGTCACTTTTGTCTTGTCACTCTTTTGAATTTCTGTAATTTTTGTCACTCTTTTGATAATAACCCATATACATACATACATACATACACATACATACATATACATATACATATATATATATATATATATATATATATATATATATATATATATATATATATATATATATACATACATACATATATACATGTGTGTGCATTTATTCAATCAACATTTGTTTAAACCTATTAAACAATAACAATAATAAAAACAGCAATAATCGTTTTTGTGAGAGTGATCTCTGTTGCATTTTATTTCAGGATTCCATCTAAAATCACAACTACATCCTTATTACTGAATGTATGAATGAATAAAAAAATTCACAAAAATACTTTATTCGAAATATAGTTATCCGTAAGTAAATATATTTAATGAGCATGATATTAATTTTCCTCTACATTTTCCAAC
>NC_090727.1:30813022-30870522 GCF_036898095.1 Palaemon carinicauda
TCACATATCAAAATATCAGCAGACTTAACAAGAGCAGACCTACCTGAAATGGCAACAAAACATTATTAACAGGATATCAAGAATCATAAAATCATGTAAGGTGAATATGAAAAAATAATCAAATATAAGTTCCTCGTGCAATATATTATACTACGGCTTTTTTCTTCTTGATGACTAAAGATCTTATTTCTTCTGGCTTTTCTTTTTATCACTGTCGTGGCAAAAAAAAAAATGTAGTAATATCAAAATTTATTACCAACCAATAAAAATTATATAAAACAAATATTTTTCGCTGCCGGTTTGTTTCCTAGGTCAAATAATTTGGCATATTTCCTAAAAGATAAAAGTAATTATATTATATAATGTAGCAAGATCCGAAAAAGCCAACCAAACACATTTTCTCATTTATGGGAAATTACTGGAACATACATCAAGTCACAAACCACAACAAAAAGATAACCGTTCTTGCGTGAATCAAATGAACCATCAAGCATTACGAAGGAAAGATTCACAGAGAGAGAGAGAGAGAGAGAGAGAGAGAGAGAGAGACTCTATTCCAACTGGAAAAACTCTTAACAGCTTAATTGTATAAAGAAAATCTCCTTGGTAAGATGATGCACCTGCGACGGGCCGAGAGAGGAGTTGTGAAATCAAAGGCAGATTGGAAACGACTGAGTTATATTGCTGTGGAACACTCTCCTTATATACAAAACCTCAAGGCAACAGGACATGACAAGTTCACAAGACAGACAATATCACAAGAGGAAAAACCAGACTTGAATTTTCATGTTCGTTTTAGTGCGAGGGAAGAGCGAAGATACAACCATAATATATAAAAAAGGAATTATGTACAATTGTGTGAAACACGGTTGGTACATGGCTCCCCCCCTAAAAATGACATACTGTACATGTTAAATAGGGCGCCCTGATCTAGAGAGGCGAACTGTAGGCGGGTCATCTGGCAGAAGATAAGCAGGTTTTAGACGATCAATGGAGACCCAGTCTTCTTTGCCCCGAATGTTTAGGAGGAATGCTTTCGGACTGCGTCGGATCACAAGGTAAGGTCCCGTGTAAGGGGGCGTTAACGGTGGCTTGCTGGTGTCGTTGCGCAGGAAGACGTGCGTTGCAGAGTGCAAGTCCGTTGGTATGTGATGCTTCGCTGGGGGCTTGTAAGTCTGGCGGCACGGAGTAAATTTTCCCACGACGTGACGTATGCGCTGGAGATCGTCGGAGGAGGTTGTAGAAGGAAAAAACTCGGCAGGGACGACCAACGGGTCGCCATACACCATTTCGGCTGCCGAGACGTCGAGGGCGTCTTTAGGAGTGGTCCTTAGTCCAAGGAGGACCCAGGGAAGCTGAGTAAACCAGTTGCAATCCTTGCAGCGGGACATCAAAGCTGCTTTGAGGGTGCGATGAAAACGTTCAACCATTCCATTGGCAGCGGGGTTGTAGGCCGTTGTGTGATGTAGGGTAATGCCCAGGAGATTCGCTAATGACGTCCATAATTGAGAGGTGAAAGTGGTTCCCCTGTCAGAAGTAATATGCTCAGGGATACCGAATCTTGAAATCCATCCAGAGAGTAAGGCAGATGTACACGAGGCGGACGTTGCAGTTTCCATGGGAATGGCTTTAGGCCAACGAGTGGAGCGGTCGATGACGGTAAACAGGTAACGATGTCCTTGTGATGTGGGTAGGGGGCCTACAACGTCGACGTGAATGTGTGCGAAACGACGCTGAGGTTGAGGCAAGGTGCCCACTCCTGAATCAGTGTGTCGATGTACTTTGGAAGTTTGGCAAGAAGTACAGGCACGGACCCAATCCTTAGCATCCTTAGAAATGCCGTGCCAAATGAACTTTGCCTTCAGCAGCTGTGCAGTAGAACGGCACGAGGGATGTGAAAGGCCGTGGATGAAATCAAACACCTGTCGGCGCATGGGAGCAGGAAGCCAAGGTCGCGGTCTACCAGTACTGACGTCACAGAGGAGGGTGGTGTTGGAGTTTTCGAGGGGAAAATCCTCCCAACGGAGGGACGTGCAGGATGTCCTACAAGCTTGATACTCTGGATCCTGTCGTTGGGCTTCAGCCAGGGCGTTGTAATCCAATCCCAGTTGAACGGCAGCCAACATGTTTCTTGACAGGGCATCGGCAACGGGATTCATTTTCCCAGGGACGTATTGGAGGGTGCAATTGTATTCAGCCACGGCGGAGAGATGTCGGCGTTGACGGGCGGACCAGGCGTCAGACTATCGAGTGAAGGCATGCACCAGAGGCATGTGGTCTGTGCGAATGACGAAGGGCGTACCTTCTAAGAAATGGCGAAAGTGACGGACAGCCAGGTGCACCGCCAGCAATTCTCGATCGAAGGTAGAATAACCCGATTCTGCCTTGGACAGTTTTCTGCTGAAGAAGGCCAATGGGCGGGGCGAGCCTTTGACCACCTGCTCGAGTACTGCACCAATAGCGACGTCGCTGGCATCGGTGGAGAGAAGGAGAGGGGCGTGTGGGATAGGAAAAGTGAGAGCCGCAGCAGTTGATAGGGCCTTCTTTGCATTGCAGAAGGCCGCTTCTTGAAGGGGACCCCACTTCAAGTCCTTTGGCTTGCCCTTGAGGGAGGCGCAGAGGGGAGCAAGAGTGGCGGCAATGGCTGGCATAAAGCGGTGATAATAGTTGATCATGCCCAAGAATTCCTGCAGAGCTTTGACGGTCGAGGGCGTGGGGAAATTCTGAACGGCTGCTACCTTCTCAGGGAGGCGATGGACTCCTTCAGGAGTGATACGGTGCCCTAAGAACGACACTTCGTTGGCGCCAAAGGTACACTTGTCGTACCGGACTACAAGGCCGTTGTGTTGCAGGCGGTCGAGCATGATGCGCAGGTGACGGAGGTGTTCCTCTTTTGAGGAGGAGAACACAAGTATGTCGTCCACATAACATACACAGAAAGGGAGGTCCCCTAAGATGCCATCCATGAGACGTTGAAACGTTGCCCCAGCATTACGAAGGCCAAAACAGGAGTAATTGAAGGTGTATGTGCCAAACGGAGTGGTGATGGCGGTCTTGGGGATGTCTTCTGGGTTCATAGGCACCTGATAATACCCCTTCAGGAGGTCGAGCGTAGAGAAAACCTTTGCCTTGTGCAGGTAGGAGGTTACATCGGCAATGTTTGGGAGGGGGTAGTGATCCGGTTCTGTTTGCATGTTCAGGTGCCTGTAATCCCCGCACGGACGGAGGGAGGAGTCTTTCTTCAGAACGATGTGTAAGGGTGACGACCATGGGCTGGAGGCCTTTTGGCAAAGGCCCATTTTCTCCATTTCGGCGAACGTCTGTTTGGCGGCTGCCAATCGTTCCGGTGCCAGACGTCTGAATTTTGCGAAGACTGGGGGTCCCGTCGTCTTGATATGGTGATAAATACCGTGCTTAGCAGGAACCGTGGGCGTTTGGCGAAGTTCTGGACGGAAAACTTCCGGGTACGACGTGAGGAGGTGGGCGTAGGCATCCGTGGGTGCGCTGATGTGGAGAGCGAGGTTAGAGGGGGCGGGTTGAAGAGGTGTCGACAAGTACGAGTCTGCGTTGACCAATCGTCGGTGGGCGACATCGACCAGAAGGTGGAAATGAGAGAGGAAATCCGCACCGAGGATTGGCATTGTGACGTCAGCAACGAGAAACTTCCAATTGAATTTACCATTTCCTAACGATAATGTGAGGCTCTCGTAACCGTAGGTGGGTATCGCAGATCCGTTGGCAGCTACCAAGCGGATGTCGGCAGATGTAGACAGACTACGTTGTGCCTTGAAGAGTTTCCTTGGCAAAAGAGAACAACAAGCACCCGTGTCTACCAAAAATCGCACGCCCGTTCCTGCATCCTGTAAAAAGAAAAGATTAGAAACATGGGAGGCCACCGCCACAAGCGATGGCCTACTTACACGTTTTTTGGCCACTGACAATCTTTGGCACATTTCTTCGCGGTTGCCCCGAATCTGAAGTGGTAGTAGCAAAACTGCGGTGGATGGGAGGTAGTAAGTGGCTGTAGAAGTCGTTCGTTGGGGCGCGAGCGATTGGTGGGTGGTGGGCGGCTTTGTCGCCGCTTCGGCACGTCACGAGGTAGGCGTGTATGTCCTACGGCATTCATGTCAGCTTCAGTTGACGTTGAATAGGCATCCTCGTCGTCAGGGGTGGAGGCGTTGATGGAGGTCTCTAAGTGGCTGTCCATAAGGGCGTCGGCTTTGGTCATCAAGTCCTTTATGGGTAAACTATCGACATCGGGTATGGCAGCGCGCACAGGTTCAGGTAAACGGCGTATCCAAAGGGCACGGAGTAGGTTCACCTCACGAGGAGAGCCGTCTGCGGCAGGTTGAAGGCGAGCGATACTGGTCATTTCCCTGAGGGCAAGCGAAGCCCTTTGGTCCCCCAACGGTTGTTGCGAGAGCTGAAAAAGCTTTGCTATACGGGCGGCTGGCGACGGCGAGTACTGCTGCAGAAGGTATGATTTGAGGTCGTCATACGCTATTGGGGTGTCTCCTTGTTCACAAAGCCAGTCGGATATTTCTGGGATGGTGTCCTCGGGTATCGCCGCGAGAACATAATCCGCTTTGGTGGTTGAGCGAGTCACGCCCCTGATACGAAACTGGACTTCTGCGCGCTGAAACCAAGCAAACGCCTCTCCGCTGGCAAACGATGAAAGTTTGAATGGAGCGGCTGTAGCGCCAACTGCCGTAGAGTCCGTCATAGTACCAACGATGGAGGGGCGAGGGGGTGGGGGTGGAAGGCGGTGGAAGCGAGTCGACTTCCGGGGTCACCAATGTGATGGGCCGAGAGAGGAGTTGTGAAATCAAAGGCAGATTGGAAACGACTGATTTATATTGCTGTGGAACACTCTCCTTATATACAAAACCTCAAGGCAACAGGACATGACAAGTTCACAAGACAGACAATATCACAAGAGGAAAAACCAGACTTGAATTTTCATGTTCGTTTTAGTGCGAGGGAAGAGCGAAGATACAACCATAATATATACAAAAGGAATTATGTACAATTGTGTGAAACACGGTTGGTACACACCGCAATGATAAACTCATAAATAGTTAACGTCTAATGAAACTTTTAGTAAGGACACATATTTATTGAATCATAAGATCGGTCTACCCCAAAGCCATCGGAAAGTCCTTCAAAAAGAAGGCAACGGGGCTTACCACATACAAACGGCAAAAAACACGTGAAAAAATCTTATAGTTGAATATAACTTTTCTTAACTTGTTGAGTAACAATCATTTGATTCAGGGATTTGAATCACAACTGCCCGGAGATGGGACCTGCGAGGATATTCAGCGCCCAAGTGAAAGATGAAGTTGGACAGCAAAGATGCAAGAAAGGAAGCAGGGACGGAAGGAAGATGGTTAAAGTGGTTATAACTACAAGCCAAAGGGACGCTGCAAAGACTCTACAGTAATATCCCTGACGGCGTTAAATCCCCTTTGCCCCGCATACGGAGTTGAGTAACTGACAAAATCTAATGACACATTACACGAACATAAAAGCAAATGGCAAGTAACGGCTCCCAAACCGTTCCATGCTTCACTCTTAACAAAAGCTCCAAGACAACCATATCACGGTCAAAAAAAAAAAGTAAGACTCGTAACACGGTTCACAAAATGTAGAGGACAAAGCTAAAACTTCAGAGGTCGACTATAGGAAATGGATATATTAACAACCAAACTTAAATCAGTTAAAGATCTACTGACATCAAGAGCATCTGAGATCGTCCAAAACCAACTCCTGGTTTGGGATGAAATTGTCGGCGAGCAGACGCTGTCACAAGGCTCGGGGTTTATCAAGTGGAAAACCATCAGCAATTAAAACAAAACGGAACTACAAAAAGAAGGCAGTTGTTGTCTGTCAATTAAGAGTACGGTACCAGTATTACTTTGGTGAAGGGATCAAATCAATTGAAAAACTTTATCGAACAAATGCTAATGCAATAGGTCTCTCTGCACGATGCATTTCATCCTGCTTACTTGCCAGTTACAAGTACGGTGCCAGAACCAGTTTAGGCAGAGGGAGTCTAGTTTCAACAAGTTTTACTTGGCTTAGAATGACCCCTTTCGAGCAGAATCCTTAAAAGGTTAAATTTTGTGTACCATTCTGTTTGAAATGCAAATAAATTAAGACGTCCTATGTCACAGCCTTTACCCGGGAGTTTTTCCCCTCAGGCTAAGGGCAATGTCCGCGAAAACTGTTCTAACACTGACGGAAGCCCCACTACTTCAAAACGGCGTTGTACCTATTGTTAATAAGTGGGAAAATTTCATAATGAATAATTTTTATTTTTAAATATTTATGATAAGGTATATGTATTCATTACATTAAATCCCGTATGATAAAAAAAAAGAAATAGGAGATGAATGGAGAAGTATTGAATGAAAAGCTCAAGATAGAGACGACTGGCGAAATCTAACCGAGGCCCTTTGCGTCACTAGGCGTAGGAGGATATGATGATAATCTAAAATATCAATAGTATGAAGTTACAAGAAAAATTATTTACTTCTGATCCGAGAAAGACACCTCTTGACATCCAAAGTGATTCCGATTAGCAAAATAAGAAGAAAAAAAAAAAAAAAAAAAGGAAATTTTTCTGCCAGCTGCGACTTTTATAAGCGATCATCAGTGCTGAGGAAATAGAATGTTAATTTCCATCTTTTCCTTAAATCAGCTGTCATAACATGAGGCTATAACTAGTAATTTTTCTCTAGTATGGCCATCATGAATAATACAATTTACCTTCAGATGCACCTATATGAATAAGAAGAGATTTGCTGCGAGAACATCTCTAAGTAAGACTAATTAACATTGATGGAAGGGAATTGGCTGGAAAGTGGTTGTGCCTCACATCAGCAAGGAAACAACTTAATTCTATGGAACAAATCAAAGTCAGCAGGAATAAGTTATGTGGAGGCCGATGTGGTAACGTCCCTGACTGGTAAACGCCAGACTGGGGTTAGAGTCCCGCTCAAACTTGTTAGTTTCTTTGGTTGCTGCAACCTTACCATCCTTGTGAGCTAAGGATGGCAGGTTTTGGGGAGCCTATAGGTCTATCTGCTGAGTCATCAGCAGCCATTGCTCCTTGGTCCTAGCTTGGGTGGAGAGGGGGCTTGGGCGCTGATTATATGAATATATGGTCAGTCTCTAGGGCATTGTCCAACTCGATAGGGTAATGTCACTGTCCCTTGCCTCTGCCATTCGTGAACGGCCTTAAAACCCTTAAAACCGTTATTCCCACCGCAAATGCTGACGGCATAACGTAAGAAATGCTGATTGTGAAAGAAAAATATTTTTTTTTTCTACAGAAAAGTTCACCAATAAGTATTTTTAAAGATAACCACCAATCAGTTTCTTGAAGATGCTAAAGTTGCAACGAGAAATTTTCAATTGAAATCATACTGGCTGCGTAGTCTCACTATTAATGAGGAACTTAGATTTAGTCAGTAGTGATAAGTTTGCTACAATGCTTATCTGTTCATGCCCGACGCCTTGAGGAGAGCAATAGCATGGCATTGGGTCTAGAAAATTCCCGTTTTGTTTAAGAAAAAGCCTAAAATACCGGACGCCTTCAGTGGTAACACACACATACACAATATTCTTTAGGGCTGTCTCCGACGTTGTTTCTCGCAGGTAATCTTTATTACACGAGGCAACTGCCAGATGGTCCAACATATTTTCATTGAATGACGTCCACAGAGTCGCAACACGTGTTGAATTTGAATGGTTAAATAACAGAAAGATTCTTCTCTAGATCCTTTACACAGTAGTACTATTTAAAAGTATTGCCATTTAACGAAGATAATACTCATTTTTATTGAAAATCCTCTTAACCGTAAGGCGATCGGCAATCAATTATGAATTCCCATAACTACAAAGAATATTAATAACATCTACACCAATTCTAGTTTCTTTTTAACTGACAACTGAAAATATTTCGTTTCCATGTGTAGTATTTGCTGCTACTCTTATTTCCACGTTCAAAGCATTACAAAGTTTTGAATAATCAATGTACTCAATATCATCTTCTTTTTTTCCGTAATAAACAGGTGATCATTTCAAACGAAATCCAATGGAAAGAATAATGATGGGAATTAGACCGAGACAGAAAAGGAAATAAATTCAGGGCAACTTCGGGCCGAAGGATATCCCTAAGGACTTTTACTGATTTTTTCCCCCTCGCCACATTATATTCGGTTAAACTTTTTAGTTTCACCTGTTTAAAAATCTTTTAACATTTCATTGTTTCCAAGATTTCTAGTTTTATTCCATCAATTTTACTTACTCTATGACCATTATTTGATTATTTCTCAGGTTAACATCGTGTATCATATCAACAAGTATTTGAAGTATCCCATCAAGCGAGCTTTGTAAATACAGTTTTCTACAAAACTGCATCGTCTGGTTATTGTAGCTTTGTCGTGTTTGTAGGAAGTCTTTCTCTGTATAAACATTTCCTTCCCTTTGCAAACCTTTTCCATCAATACAGAATCCATGAAAAAGGTTAAAAGCTTTTGCAACATAGCACCCAACTATTTACTGACATGTAAAATTGAAAGACTCAATCAACATTAATTTTTCAATATATAAATGTGTATATATATATATATATATATATATATATATATATATATATATATATATATGCACATATATATGTGTATATATATGCATATATAATGTACATATATACATCCACATGTACATACAAATTATATATATATATATATATATATATATATATATATATATATATATATATATATATATATATATATACACATGCATACAAATACATACATATATATATATACATATATATACACATACATATATACATACATACATATATATATATACACATGCATACAAATACATATATATATATATATACATATATATACACATACATATATACATACATACATATATACCATACATACATATATATATATACATATATATATATATATATATATATATATATATATATATATATATATGTGTGTGTGTGTGTGTGTGTGTGTATGTGTGTGTGTGTGTGTGTGTGGGTGTAAGGAATAATGATAGGCTGACATGAGTTTTTAAAGTTTATATGTGACATATCTGTTTTGACGTAATTAATGATTTTAGAATGATTTATTGTTAATTCATTCTCATCATTTATTTATTTCCTTATTTTCTTACCTCACTGGGCTATTTTTCCCTGTTGGAGCCCTTGGGCTTGTAGCATCTTGCTTTTCCAACCAGGGTTGTAGCTTGGATAATAATAATAATAATAATAATAATAATAATAATAATAATAATAATAATAATTAGACAGAGACAGAAAAAGAACACCAGGGTTAAGACAGCAAACTATAGTAGAGGTTATTCTAAAGACTTGCAAAAAAAGAAAAAGAAATGGAGATGAGAGCAGGGCATATAATAATAATGTCGGAGAATAGGTGAATCAGAATGGATCCGTAGAGGTTGTAAAAGAAGAAACAGAGAATGGAATAGAAGACTTTGGATCGACAAACTAAGGAAATTTGTGGGCTTGCATTGACACACAAAGCCCATAAACGTAAGTGGAAGGACATGTCTGAGGCCTTTGTTCTGCAGTGGACTAGTAACGGCTGATGATGATTATGACAGAGAGAGAGAGAGAGAGAGAGAGAGAGAGAGAGAGAGAGAGAGAGAGAGAGAGAGAGAGAGAGAGAGAGAGAGCTGTCTTCATCTTTCATTCAAAAGAACTTACTGAATAACATTTAGTTTGTTCACGCACACAGGATGTTTTGATTCTAAAATGGCGAAATAAATAAGATGGTATATCAGTTAAAGTAAGATAATAAATATTCTGTTAAGAATAATATCAACGTCAAAACATTTTGCTCGCAACCCGCGAACGCTATTTTATCTTATTTATCTTCTTCTGGTTTTGTTGAAGTTTTTATGCTTTATTTTACTTTTCCTAGTTTCCTTTTCTCACTGGGCTATTTTCCCTGTTGGAGCCCCTGGGCTCATAGTATCAAGGTTTTCCAAATAGGGTTCTAGCTTAGTAAGTAATAATAATATCTTTATCCAAACTGATTTCTTAGTTTTATTTTCTTTGCGATGTTGGCAGCTGTTTGAGCACCATAAAGGAGAAACTAAAATAGTCTTTATCCATTTTAGTATTCACTAACAACATAATCAAATGATATAAGACGTTTGTAACTAACATTATGCCTTGACGTAAAAAGTTCACCAAACCCAATCCGACCAAAACGCCCTTGTCATGAAGGAAGCTTGTCTTTACCTTAGGCTCAGTCAGGGAACCATAATCAATTATAGCAAAGTAATTATCATTAATTGACTACAGCAAAATAAAGATAATCAGAAAGCGTTAATATTGAAAAAAAAGGAAAAAAAAAAACATAATTGATATGATACAAAAATGAAACTATGGAAATTCCATTCAGATCCGGATAAGTTAAAGCACGACTACAAAATAAAAGGATGTTTTCAATACGCACATTCGACTACTACTACTACTACTACTACTACTACTAATACTATCATTATCATTATTACTAGCTAAGTTACAACACTAGTTGGAAAAGCAAGACGCTATAAGCCCAAGAGCTACAACAGGGAAAATAGCCCCGTGGGGAAATGAAAAGAGGAAATTAATGAACGATATGAGAAATAATGAACAATTATAAAATATATTAAAAACAGTAACACCATCAAAAGAGATATTACACATTTAACTATAATAATGTAATGAAGGGAAGTTTGCCATAAAGTTAGCATAATTGTTAAAGGGATAAACTTCATTCCTTCCTCTATGTCTTCTCACAGCATTTTCTTACTTGCTCATGCAATCTACAAACGGAAACCATAGATGATTCCAAATAATATAAAAAAACTACACTCAGGTTAAAGTCGGCCATTCTTTTCCCCCACATTAATAGCTATTTCACACGACACAACATAGTATTCTAGAAGTTTTATTCCAGTTGTTACCAGGTTGTGGAATGATCTTCCTAATCAGGTAGTTGAATCAGTAGAACTTCAAAAGTTCAAAGTAGGAGCAAATGTTTTTATGTTGACCAGGCTGACATGAGTCTTTTTATTGTTTATATATGACATATCTGTTTTTGACATTGTAAATAGTTTATATAGAACATATCTGTTTTGACGCTGTTACCGTTTTAGAATGATATATTGTTAATTTATTCTCATCATTTATTTATTTCCTTATTTCCTTTCCTCACTGGGCTATTTTTCCCTGTTGGAGCCCTTGAGCATATAGCATCTTGCTTTTTCAACTAGGGTTGTAGCTTGCCTAGTAATAATAATAATAATATCTCAATCTACGTGTTCATTATAATAAAAATAAAAAGTATGGGAATATTTCTCGTAATAAATATCTACACAGGAAATAAACTGAGCAACATATATACACACAACCAAGATTTCCACGACCTTCAAAACTTGTAATTTGTGAGCCAACGTGGAAGGCGATATTATTCCATCTTGCTTGGCCGTAAGCAAGGTATATAGAGCTGAGGGACCCTTCATTCTATATACCTTGGCCGTAAGCAAGGTATATAGAGGGACCCTTCATTCTATATACCTTGGCCGTAAGCAAGGTATATAGAGGGACCCTTCATTCTATATACCTTGGCCGTAAGCAAGGTATATAGAGGGACCCTTGGTATTCTTTTAACCCTGTATAGAGGGACCCTTCATTCTATATACCTTGGCCGTAAGCAGCTTAGGAGGCGAGACGAGTAACGATATCGAATCGCAAATTTTACATTGTTTCGGAGTCTTTCCACTTGTCTCTTATCTATCCTACTAATTAACGCTTTATGCAACCATTCTTAACCATATTTTTATGAATGAAATTTGTGAAATTAGTGGATATGTTGCTAATACTAAAATTACTCATTAGTTAATTTTCACTGCATTCCCATCAACCCAACCCAACGGTTATTTTGACAATAACCGTTAGAAACCCGCAATTTCTAAGTTGCACAGACGCTTTCTAATCTATCAAACATCAATACTATATATATATATATATATATATATATATATATATATATATATATATATATATATATATATATATATGTGTGTGTGTGTGTGTGTGTGTGTGTGTGTGTGTGTGTGTGTGTAAACCTTAAACCCAAGTCATCAATCAGTATTCTTATGCAGTATGTAGAGTGCATGAGAATAAAACGAAATTTTCGATTTTGGTCTATTGCTAATTCCCAATTTAATTTTTATACAAGTTTTACATTGCGCAATATAAAGGAAAAATGTGCATTGGCTTATACCTATACCAATGTAGCCAAGGGAAAAATTCTGTAGACTTGTACAACCAGAAAACCTTCTCTTAGAGTAAAGTAAGCAATGTGTGATTAAATCTCGTTTGCTCTCTCATTGCTGCATCGGACTATCAATCCATTTTTTACCATTTCCTTCTTCCTCTTCAACATGATTGTCTTTGATAAAATGCTTACGGCTGCATTTTCAATTTTTCTAATATTTCATACCATTAAGGCAAAGTGATGTGACATGCGCTTTCAGTTGTCTGAGCGGGAAGATCGATTGGCGCCAATTATTTTTCCCGCCCAAACCGTTTTCCTCCTCCAACTCCTTCTTCCAATATAATCCCTAAGTTATATCCACATTGAATTAGCTTTACTCCAACACATTTTATATATAAAAAACGAGTTACATATATTATTAGTGAGTAATCAAACGCAGTTGGTAAAGAATGTTAGGGTCCTATTTAAGACTTCTTACTCTAAATTACCTAATTGGAAAATCTTGTCCACAGGTCTTGAAAGCGTAGGAAAATCTAGGAATCCAGCAGGTATAAATCCAATTGGCCAACAATACCTTCAACACAATGATAACACAGCACTGACAAAAACACACCACAGAACGAAGCGACGTCATCGGACTAACTGGAGAACCTGGTATTGCGCCAACCCAAGTTACCCAACCGCCAAGTAGCCAACCTCTGTCTGGCCATGTCAACAACCAAACCGGCCAGCCGGCAATTATCTTCTGAACATGGATAGTTTTATGAGAGAATGATTGATATATTAATAAAATAATTTGTGCTGTATTAGATAGATTGAATATGCAATATACGTTTATACTTTTGACATTGTTTAAAATATATATATATATAATTTTCAACCTCATACTTGGGATCGAACGCTAGCCCCTTCTAATGAAAGGCCAGGTCGAAACCAACCATGCCACGAGAGCCCATAAAAGGAAATCTGAACCTGACCCTAATCTAGCTGTCCGAGGATTTACCTGGTGAGACATCAGTCTCTTTACCAGCGAGTTTTACCAGATTTCCCCGGGCCACCACGTGACACAATTGGTAGTAATTCATTCAAATTACCCCTAATGAGTCAATATGGATAAATATCAACACAACATCGTGTTCAAATAGAAATAAATTTCTACCTCATACTTGGGATCGAACGCTAGCCCCTTCTAATGAAAGGCCAGGTCGAAACCAACCATGCCACGAGAGCCCATAAAAGGAAATCTGAACCTGACCCTAATCTAGCTGTCCGAGGATTTACCTGGTGAGACATCAGTCTCTTTACCAGCGAGTTTTACCAGATTTCCCCGGGCCACCACGTGACACAATTGGTAGTAATTCATTCAAATTACCCCTAATGAGTCAATATGGATAAATATCAACACAACATCGTGTTCAAATAGAAATAAATTTCTACCTCATACTTGGGATCGAACGCTAGCCCCTTCTAATGAAAGGCCAGGTCGAAACCAACCATGCCACGAGAGCCCATAAAAGGAAATCTGAACCTGACCCTAATCTAGCTGTCCGAGGATTTACCTGGTGAGACATCAGTCTCTTTACCAGCGAGTTTTACCAGATTTCCCCGGGCCACCACGTGACACAATTGGTAGTAATTCATTCAAATTACCCCTAATGAGTCAATATGGATAAATATCAACACAACATCGTGTTCAAATAGAAATAAATTTCTACCTCATACTTGGGATCGAACGCTAGCCCCTTCTAATGAAAGGCCAGGTCGAAACCAACCATGCCACGAGAGCCCATAAAAGGAAATCTGAACCTGACCCTAATCTAGCTGTCCGAGGATTTACCTGGTGAGACATCAGTCTCTTTACCAGCGAGTTTTACCAGATTTCCCCGGGCCACCACGTGACACAATTGGTAGTAATTCATTCAAATTAACCCTAATGAGTCAATATGGATAAATATCAACACAACATCGTGTTCAAATAGAAATAAATTTCTACCTCATACTTGGGATCGAACGCTAGCCCCTTCTAATGAAAGGCCAGGTCGAAACCAACCATGCCACGAGAGCCCATAAAAGGAAATCTGAACCTGACCCTAATCTAGCTGTCCGAGGATTTACCTGGTGAGACATCAGTCTCTTTACCAGCGAGTTTTACCAGATTTCCCCGGGCCACCACGTGACACAATTGGTAGTAATTCATTCAAATTACCCCTAATGAGTCAATATGGATAAATATCAACACAACATCCTTTTATGGGCTCTCGTGGCATGGTTGGTTTCGACCTGGCCTTTCATTAGAAGGGGCTAGCGTTCGATCCCAAGTATGAGGTAGAAATTTATTTCTATTTGAACACGATGTTGTGTTGATATTTATCCATATATATATATATATATATATATATATATATATATATATATATATATATATATATATTTTTTTTTTTTTTTTTTTTTTTAAACAATGTCAAAAGTATAAATGTCTTTCGTGCACTGGATAGTAGTTTGTTAATACAATAACAGTGCACTGGATTTATTTCCAACCCGTTTTCCGATAGTCCTACAGTAAACACCGGTTTTCTTGTTAAGGCAACTTTCAAGGGCGGGAAACGTATATGGTATCACGATTCACATAGTAAATAGGGAATTTTGTCTCTTGCAGATTTCTACATACTGTACATTAGTTAAAGGATTTTCTTTCATTAAGAAGATAATCAAAATAATTTAACGAGCATTTATTTTAGCGGAAGTAGAGGAATGGGATTCATTCAAACCGTAACTGAGATGACGATCCGTGATGGATGAAGTACAAGAGAGAGGACTAACTCAGTCAGAGGGAACAGACCTCCCTTCGGAGGAGTCTGGTTTTTTCGTTGGGAAAACGAAAACTTTATAACATCCAAAGCCTGATAGTGGAGAAATAGGGAAGAGATAGCCATCTTTGTCAGTCGTTTTGTTGAAAAAGAACATTATGGTGGTGTTTTCACATACCAACGATTATGGCAATTGATGAAAAACAGTATCTTCTGTTTGCTCTAAGGATGATTAATAAAGACCTTATCAGATCAACTAAATATTATGTTACTTTGAACATCCCGGATGTGACTCAATTTATATGTAAGTTCTTCTTCAAAAAGTTATTCTCATATGTTGATGATAATAACATCTCGTAAGCATGGTAGTGTTATATAGGCAATGTACAGTGCGCTCTCTCTCTCTCTCTCTCTCTCTCTCTCTCTCTCTCTCTCTCTCTCTCTCTCTCTCTCTCTCTCTGGAAAACCGATATCGGTAATAAAAATATTACCTGCATTCATTCATGTAGGATATATACACACACAAACATAGGTGTACACCTAAATGTGTCTATGTATATATATATATATATATATATATATATATATATATATATATATATATATATATATATATATATATGCGTGTGTGTCCATATATAAGTAACTTATATAAATTATTATTATTATTATTATTATTATTATTATTATTATTATTTTTATTATTATTATTATTATCATGATTATTATCATCCAGGGTACTGTAGAACCACGACTGGAAAGGCAGACAGCTACAAGCCCAAGGGCTCCAACAGGGAAAGCAGCTCAGTGAGAAAAGGAAATGAGGAAATGGCCAGACAGCATTTCATTTCAATAGAACATTTCACCAGGGACATTTCATGCTGAAGTGACGTCACGAACCGTGAAGGATATTTAAAGTGACGTTTCATTTCGAACCACTATCGATTCTAATGGACCGTTTACAGCTCTCATAAAAACTGCAGTTTCAGCTTTTATTTTTCCGTTCTCCATCGTCAGATTTTATTGTTCCTGGCAAACATTATTAAGCATCAATACGAACATCATCACCTTTCTTGTCATAGCGACTGGATAGAGGGATTTTTTTTTTCTCAGGAGAATTTGACATAATGTTACAAAAATGAAAGAAAAGTGTGGTAGTCGAGAACTCAAGGGTCAAACGGTTTGAATTATTTTTCAGGATAGCCTTTAAAGTAATTCCGAAACACATGCTTTCACACATAATAACACAAAACCAACAGGAACACGACCGTATGCACACACACACAAACGCACACACATACACTCACATACACGCACATACATACATATATATATATATACATATATGTGTGTGTGTGTCTGTATGCATACATTATTTGGGTAGGTCACTTTTCATTTGCAATTGATAAGAACTCAGTAGTAATTAGACCAAATGATAAAGCAACAATAATACAAAGTCTAAACTTTTAGTAACCTGCTGTTAACGAAGTTGAGTTGTGTATTATCCTGTTGATCGAAACCAATTATATACTTTGGCCCCTTGCTCAGCCTGCAGCAACACATAAGTGCTCTTGTGTTTTTTTTTTTTTTTTTTTTTTTTAACTGAATACAATACTTTTTTAGATTTACACAATTTAGTGCAGGGAAGTGTATAACCTTGAGGCCAGGTAATGGAAGGAACCACCTGCAACGAAAGTTACACCCAGATGTAGGAGAGAGAGAGAGAGAGAGAGAGAGAGAGAGAGAGAGAGAGAGAGAGAGAGAGAGAGAGAGAGAGAGAGAGAGAGAATTATAAACGTTGTAACAGAGATGCTTCAAAGATTGTAGCCAATCGAGGGAGCACCATAAGCCTTCGTCAGCCAGAACGGAAGGTCATCCGCCCCAGAGCAACAGTAGGGATACGATACTTAATTATTATTATTATTATTATTATTATTATTAGCCAAGGTGCAACCCTACTGGGAAGGGAAACAAATAAGGAGAAAGAAATAAAGGAAAGATATAAAGTTAGAACACAAAAATAACAAGAGGGCAAATGAGTATTGTATCTTTAAAGAAATTTTTAAAGCAAACTGAAAACAAGAAAATATAGTGAGCATGTTGATATACCAACAAAAATAATAGAAATATATTGTAAGAGACGATATGACAAAAGAAAACGAAGACACTTTTCAGCTGTGGAGAAGATTTTTTTTTTTTTTGATAGGTGGTCGATTCCCAAAGGAAATTACTACAAAAATTTAGTAAGGTGAGATGGTATACTACAAAGTCAAAAATATGGTACCGTGTGTCTTTGTCTTTAGATACACATTGACCTTCGTAAATTTAATAGAGTATAGTCTTCCAAGATTGGCTTTTTCGTTTTTCGAAGCCTCTTTTGGGTACTTGGCGTTCACTACGTAGTCATAGATGATACCGAGGTTGTCCGATTTCCGTTCAGCAGCCAGACTGACGAATTTTTGGACAAGTGATGCTGTGATCGGGTTAACCTGGGTTTATATACATGCCAACACACCCGAGATCAAAGGCTTACAAGATAATCGGGTAAAAGAAGGGGTTTGATTTGCGGCCCAAGGACGAGAAATGGTCATTGTAACTATCGTCACCTTTGTGGTCATCCCGATGAATTAAGAAACGCTACACTTATGTGCACTAGTATTATACATCATGCAAATTTACTCACAGAATGTGTCTTAAGTTCGTTTTGAAAAAAAAAAAAAAAAAAACACATAAAGGATAGCCATGCTTTTATCACTGCACCAGTAAAATAATAGCAAAGGAGAACTAAGACAATAAACTGATAAATACATGACATCAATACATTCTACAAATAGAGGAAACCGAACATGTATAGACATGTAACCTAAATAATTTTGTGTTGACCCTGATCAAAAGCAATTGATTAATATTTCTAAATGATGAGATACTACGGAAAAATAAGGGGGTAGTTTGAAACCAGGGTGGTAACTTGAAACCGGCTTCAAATTACCCCAGGGGTTGGCCTGAAACCGGTTTCAAACTACCGAGGGGTAAGATTTAGAGGGGGTAATTTGAAACCGGTACACCGGGGAGAGGGGACCCAGAGTGAGAACCGGTATGGTGTGGTTACGTCACCTGCTACCTATAGGCGAGATAATTCTTTATTATCAATTAACGTCTCGAATATCCACTGCTAATACAAACACACACATAATATATATATATATATATATATATATATATATATATATATATATATATATATATATATATATATATATATATGTGTGTGTGTGTGTGTGTGTGTGTGTGTGTGCGCGTGTGTAATACCAATTTTCGAGCCAGTTTCTCGGACCAGGGTTCGATTCCTCGGCCGACTAGAAGCTATTATCTCTTGGGTTGATTTCCCCTTGGTTCTCTGATCCCGAGGTATAGAGAGAATCCAGATATTAAGCGAGTATAATATATGGCTTATATAAATATGAAAAACACGTCTAAATGTGCAAAATTTATCATTAAATATATATATATATATATATATATATATATATATATATATATATATATATATATATATGTATATATATACACATATATAGATATATATATAATATATAATTATATATAAATGAGCGTGTGTGTGCATGTGTGTTTGCGCGCACGCTCGTATGTGTGTGTGTGTGTGTGTAAAAATCACAAAAGCTAACACGCGATAAGCATAAAATAATCAAGTATTATAGCCACGAAAGGAAAAATGAAAACATAAACTTAGTTCTCCTTTTGTGACTATAATAAATAAATAAATAAATAAATAAATATATCTATCTATCTATCTATCTATCTATATATATATATATATATATATATATATATATATATATATATATATATATATATATATACTTTGATAACTTGAAGAAAAAGCAGACAACTTAAGAGCTAGGAAATCAGTGGTCTTTATATAAAACGAAGGAAAAATAGCATTTGGGTCTACACCTCTATAAGCATCAATATTCATGAAGTGTCTTAATTCCATAGGACTTAAATGCTTAACTAGTTAGTTTAGCCTCATTAAAATAGGAATGAGGAAGATCTAGTTTCTCAATACTCAACTTACTGTCTGTTATGGTCAGCTATATCAAAACGTAATTATACGAAATCCCCTTTAATATTTTATTCCCCCATAAATTAATTTATCAAAGAAATTAGCATCATAGTAACAGGTAAGAAAATAATACCCAACAAACACACACATACACACACACACACTCACACACACACACACACACACACACACACACACACATATATATATATATATATATATATATATATATATATATATATATATATATATATATCATGTGAGCGCGTGTGAAGGTACCCCGTTCCTATTCTTCCCGTAAGATAACTTTCGTTTGGACGTCCGGATTACGTATCAATCTTTTAGGGGTCCTGATGAAGGATAACAAACTCTTTCCTCAGAGTATTCGTTTGGCCAGTTCCTCTCCTCCTGCTGTTGCGCTTCTTGGTCGAATTTCTTTTTACGAACATCTTGAAGTCGTTTCAAAACGACGGAACCCAACTGAACCATCGATCCCTTCGTAATTAAAATATCCTTTTCATAATGACCGTAAGAGGTTTCGTGTCTCAAATTGCCTCTCCTGATGATGATGACTTAGATTGACCTGCCTATATACAAGGCGGACCACGGCCCATTGTGCTGGCAGCCTGTAAGGGGAACGGAGCGCTGGTTGTATCTTTTAAAAGCTGTTACTTGTGTTGGATGACACGAACATTGATGACAGACAGATGATAATGAGTCTGACACAAAATGACGACCGAAGCTAGAGCCCGAAGTTCAAATCGGGGGCGCAGTAAACCAAAAATCTCCGATCCCAAACCCGTCCCTTCGTCGGTCCTAGATAATTATTTTTCTTATAAGCACGTGCTAACAGAGAGACGTCCATTTGGAGTGTCTGTCCTTAGAAGTTCTTCCTTTTAGAGGAAAAGAAATTACTTCAGATTGAAGAATTTTAGATTTCTCTGGTCCTACAATGTTCTCTACTTCTGTGTAGTTTCCGCCTTATTCTGCACAATCTTTATTTTTGGATCTTCAACATTATGGACTTTACTTTCTCATTTCAAATCCGCACAATCGTAACGTGATCAACAAATAATAACTAGTTCTCCTTTTCGGATTCTTTATTTCTTCTCTCCCGTTCTCCTTCCTGTCTCCCTCTTCTTCCTGTATTTTCTGTCCGAATCCTTTCAAATAAATCCAATATTAGTCTTGAAGATTCTTGTTTAGCTTTTCATAACTGCCTTCCTGATTCCACTTGTCGTTGATTCCTTTTAGACGATGTATTTTGGTTTTCTTCCAAAGTCCCAGAATCAATAATTCTCTTAACTTTCACCAAAGCATTTTCTGCATCACCCAAATCTTGTTTCCTTTTTCATGGCCTCAGAGGCAAGTCGGTGATAAAAACTTGCAAATTTGGGTTGATCAATAAAACGATTAAAACCATCTTTTTATCTTTTCTAACAATCCTGCTCAAGACGAATGACAATCTGAATCCGATTTTGAAATGCACCGGTATTCCCTGTTTCTCCTAACAGACACACCAAGACTCTTTTGGAGCTCTGATAGGAAAGCATTCAACTTTCCTATTGATGAAGAAAAACAAATTGGAATCGAACAACGAGTTGGGAGAATTTTGAGACTATTTCGGATTTGGTCCTTCAATATTCTCTACTTCTGTGTAGTTTCCACCTTATTCTGCACGATGTTTATTTTTGGATCTTCAACGTTATGGGCTATACTTACTTGTTTCAAATCCGCACAATCGTAAACTGATCAACAAATAATAAGTAGTTCTCCTTTTTGGATACTTTATTTCTTCCCTCCCGTTCTCCTTCCTGTCCCCCTTCTCTTCCTGTATTTTCTGTCGGAATCCTTTCAAATAAATCAGTTATTAGTCTTCAAGATTCTTATTCTGCTTTTCATAACTGCCTTCCTGATTCCACTTGTCATTGATCCCTTTCGTCTTAGAAGAAAGTCGTCTTCAAAACAAGAATCTTGAAGACTTCTTCTTTCTCTCTATGAGGAAGAAGAAGTCTTCAAATCAAGAAACTTGAAGACTTCTTCTTCCTCATGGAGAGAGAGAAGAAGTCTTCAAGATTCTTGTTTTGCTTTTCATGACTGCCTTCGTGATTCCACTTGTTGTTGACCCCTTTCTTCTTAGAAGAAAGCAGTCTTCAAAACAAGAATCTTCAAGACGTCTTCTTTCTCTACATGAGGAAGAAGTAGTCTTCAAAACAAGAATCTTGAAGACTTCTTCTTCCTTATGGTGAGAAAGAAGAAGTCTTCAAGATTCTTGTAAAACTTTTCATGAGTGCCTTCCTGATTCCACTTGTCGTTGATCCCTTTCTTCTTAGAAGAAAGAAATCTTCAAAACAAGAACCTTGAACACTTCTTCCTCATGGAGGGAAAGAAGAAGTCTTCAAGATTCTTGTTTAGCTTTTCATGAGTGCCTTCCTGATTCCACTTGTCGTTGATCCCTTTCTTCTTAGAAGAAAGGAGTCTTCAAAACAAGAATATTGAAGACTTCTTCTTTCTCTCCACGAGGAAGAAGTCTTCAAAACAATTATTTTGAAGACTTCTTATTCCTCATGGAGAGAAACAAGAAGCCTTCAAGATTCTTGTTCTGCTTTTCATGACTGCCTTCCTGATTCAACTTGTTGATCCCTTTCTTCTTAGAATAAAGAAGTCTTCAAAACAAGATTCTTGAAGACTTCTTCTTCCTCATGGAGGGAAAGGGAAAGAAGAAGTCTTCAAGATTTTTGTAATACTTTTCATAACTGCCTTTCTGATTTTTTAAAAATAAGCTAGATACAGGAACTCTCTATTGTTGGCTGGGCGGGGCTGCCCGGAGGGTCTCCCCTTTCCCGCTGGCAGGGCGGGGCTCCTCCCTTCCCGCTGGCAGGGCGGGGCTCCCCCCTTCCCGCTGGCAGGGCGGGGCTCCCCCCTTCCCGCTGGCAGGGCGGGGCTCCCCCCTTCCCGCTGGTAGGACGGGGCTCCCCCCTTCCCGCTGGCAGGGCGGGGCTCCCCCCTTCCCGCTGGCAGGACGGGGCTCCCCCCTTCCCGCTGGTAGGGCGGTGCTCCCCCCTTCCCCTGGCAGGGCGGGGCTCCCCCATTCCAGCTGCCAGGGTGGGGCTTCCCCCTTCCCGCTGGCAGGGCGGGGCTCCTCCCTTCCCGCTGGCAGGGCGAGGCTTACCCCTTCGCGCTGGCAGGGCGGGGTTCCCCCCTTCCCGCTGGCAGGGCGGGGCTCCCCCCTTCCCGCTGGCAGGGCGGGGTTCCCCCCTTCCCGCTGGCAGGGCGGGGCTCCTCCCTTCCCACTGGCAGGGAGGGGCTTCACCTTCCCCAGGGCAGGGTGGGGCTACCCCTTTCCCGCTCGCAGGCCGGTGCTCCCCCCTTCCCCCAGGCAGGGCGGGGCTCCACCCTTCCCGCTAGCAGGGCAGGGCAGGGCTCCCCAGCTGGAAGGGTGGGGCTCTCCCCTTCCCGCTGGCAGGCGGGGCTCCCCCCTTCCTCCTGTCAGGCGGGGCTCCCCCTTCCCGCTAGCAGGGCGGGGCTCCCCCCCCTACTGCTGGCAGGGCGGGGCTCCCCCTTACTGCCGGCAGGGCGGGGCTCCCCTCTTACCGCTGGCAGGGCTGGGCTCCCCCTTCCTGCTGGCAAAATTTAGCATATATATATATATATATATATATATATATATATATATATATATATATATATATATATATATATATAGCATCGAGTTTATATCCCCACACTTACATAAATCTCAATTTCAAGTTAAATATCATCTTGAAAACATTACAAGTTCCATTCTCTAGCGCCATGATGTTCGTGAAGTGAATTGTTGAAAGACAAACAGGCAAAAATGGAAGTAATAGGAAGTAATAATGTTGTTTCTGGAAGGGTTGTAAGATTTCGGTAGATTTAAATAAATGGATAAATTTCAGGAATTTAGAATGTAAGAAGAACTAATTACATTTAATAAATGCAAAGAAATATCTTGTAATTCCAAATTATAAAAGGGCTCAGTGCGCCGGCCAATATTCACCTCGTCAGAACTCTCAAAATTTACGTTTTGGTACAATTATCATTATTATAATTATTATTACAATTATTATTATTATTATTATTATTATTATTATTATTATTATTATTCTTATTACTTCCGCCACGGAGGACATGTTTTCACCTCTGCTTATTTGTTTGTCACCAACCTAACCCAAAAAGTTACGGGCGTATTTTGACCAATGTACTACAAATATATTAAAAATTATGTATTCAGGCCGAATATCTCTCTCTCTCTCTCTCTCTCTCTCTCTCTCTCTCTCTCTCTCTCTCTCTCTCTCTCTCTCTCTGAATGTCATTTAGGCCGGCATAACTCATGTATGGTATTTTTTTTATTATTATTTTATATCGAACCATATCTGAAAGTACTTTTTCTTTCACCAGTGACTTGAACAAGACTAATGTCGAAATAATCTAACGTAACTGTTAACGGAAGGAATTGTTTAGCTGCGATACTCCAATAATTTCCAAATGATTTTGCAGATTCATGATACACACACACACACACACACACAGACACACACACACACACATATATATATATATATATATATATATATATATATATATATATATAGATAGATATATAGATAGATATATATGTATATATATATATATATATATATATATATATATATATATGTATATATATATATATATATATATATATGTATATAAGCATATATATATGAATATAAATATATATATATATATATATATATATATATATATATATATATATATGTGTGTGTGTGTGTGTGTGTGTGTGTGTATATAAGCATATATATATATATATATATATATATATATATATATATATATATATATTCACATGTGTGTATTCAGTATTTGCAGTGGATATTCGAAACGTCAAATGATAAAACAGAATGAAATATGGCAACTCGATTTGTAAAATTCTAATGCTTTCACTAGCAAAAACCCCCATTTGCTGTCTTCGATTCGTTAAGGGTGGAGAGGGTTCCGCCCATTTCACAGTAGTAGTAAGAAGAGCAACACTTTTTGTGTTTTGTCATGGAAACACAAGAGACATCTGACGAAAGATTTCCCCCCGGGTGTCTGCGGTCTTTTGATTCTATATGTACGTATAGGCTACTGCACCTTTATTTTCCCAAGTTCTTCGATTACCATATAACTAAATAACTCATTATATTTTACCTCTGTTGTTTTATTGTATTCAATGTTAAATATACACATACCATTGCCAAAGAAAAACATTATAATTAAAAGAGGTAAAATAGATTACCTTGGTCCGTAAAAAAAAATAATTTATTGATAATCATTATAAAACCTTATCCAGGTGGTATTTATTCCCAAGTGTTAGGGTAATCCAGATAATTAATAAAGAATATATCTTAAAAACTAAGATGCAAGATTTTCTTGGTTGAGAACAGCGAAGAAGCGGTTCTGGATAGGGGGGGGGGGAGGCGTTGTCGGTGGCAGGGTGATTTGCCTGACGGAGTAACACACAGCAGGCTGGAGGAATCTGGAGGAGGACCTTTGCGTCACACGGCGCTCGAGGCGTCAATTAGTTAATTGGTTAATTATCTAATAATTTTCCTTCTTCGTCTCTGCTTAAATGTAAACGTGATGGCCGATTTGGTAATGTCCATGACTGGTGATCACCAGACTGGGGTTTGAATCCCTCTCACACTCGTTAGTTCCTTTTGTCGCTGCAACCTCATCATCCTTGTAAGCTACGTATGGGGGATTTAGGGGAGCCTATAGGTTTATCTACTGCAGCCATTGCCTGGCCCTCCTTGGTCCAAGCTTGGGTGGAGAGGGAACTTGAGCGCTGATCATAAGTATTTATGGATCAGTCTCTAGGGCATTGTCCTACTTGATAGGACATTGTCACTGTCCCTTGCCTCTGCCATTCATGAGTGGCTTTTAAAACCTTTAATAATGCTATCATCATTGCCGGCATATAAACCCTATTGATTCACAACATCTTACCTATTTCATTGTAATTATTTCGGCAGACAATTTTCTCTCTTCTAGTGTTACTATTCTTCTTCGTCGTTGACCGAGTTATGATATAAGATCCAGAAAGAACACGAGGTCTAAGCGAGAGAGCCGTTGTAAAGCAGAACAGAGAATATTTCTTCATAGTTAGGATCTTCGGCCTTGACAATTTAACAATCGGAAAATCACTTCCTAAATAATTTACAAAAATAGTTTCCTTGACATCTCGTTTAAGGATTATTCCATTAAGAAAGAATATTGAAAATGGATATCTTATGACATTTTAACTAATGATATTTTAGATATAATGGCTGGTTTCAGATTTGCATAACTTAATGAAGGCAGAGGCTCTCGTTTTTTAGCAGTCCCTTAAAAATACTTATAAAAGATGACATTTGCAATGGAAGATGGGTTTTTTGGAGATTTGATATTCTGACCCGCTCCAAGTTAAATATTTAGTGTAGTTTTTAACAATGGATCTTTTTTTTTTCATTGCTTTATGTACTGGTCTGTATTTAGCCACATGGAACTGATGTGATGTTCTAATGGAAGTGGAAAATATTCTTGAATGGATAAGAGATTTTGTTTTCTATTTCTCCAGGCGTTGGCTTAATTACATTATTTTACACATATTTCATTGAACCTTTCTCTGTTAGCTTTGCTGTTAAAAATACATTGGGTGTTATATTTGAATATTGTAGCAAATAATACTAAGAGGGTATTTACAGAATTTCCTTATGATTTAACGTTGGATGTGTGTATTCCACAGTTTGGTTATAATAAGCAGTAAACCGTGAAATAAAAAATCGAAATCAATATGGGTCTATTTTAATCTTACAGCCTAAGAACCAAAGTAAATTTCACTGAACTTATTTCGACCGGATGCAATAGCTAAAAATTGCAATAATTCAGCGCGATTCCAACTCAGAGCTGAGATGATCTGGAGTACAAGACTCACCTTGAAAATAAAGCCGATGGAATGCCTTTGTTAAAGAGAAAACACAGTTGAACAAGGCAGAGAGATCAACACGTGCCTTGGCCATTGCTATTTTCAGAATAGACCCTGACTCTTGCCCTTGATGGGAAATTCATCGTATGCAACATGTCGAAGCGAGAAGGCAAGGAGACTCCCGAATTTTTGTTTGTAGAAATACAAGTTATTATGTAGTAACATGGCCTTTGTGATACATGACATGTGGCAAATGGAAATCTCCCTTTATTTGTCTCTAATGGATTTTTAATTGGGAGAAATATGATATGTTTGTTGGAAACGCAAAGGAAGATAAGCTAGTAATGCTTGTGATGAAATTTATGAAATTTAATTCTATATTAATTCTATCTCTCTCTCTCTATGAGAGAGAGAGAGAGAGAGAGAGAGAGAGAGAGAGAGAGAGAGAGAGAGAGAGAGAGAGAGAGAGAGAGAGAGAGAGAGAGAGAGAGTGTGTGTTTAACTTATCACCTTTGGTTTGTATACTTATGTACACTCACTACATGTAGACGTTAAAAAGCCCGTTAATTATGGAGGTTATTCATTTGATTTTTTCCTCCATTACAAATCAAAGTTTTCGAGAATATTACTTGAAAAGGACATTAGTTATAATTTGAATTTGTTCTCTCCCTATAAATAAAGAATCATTATTATTATTATTATTATTATTATTATTATTATTATTATTATTATTAATGAACTCCATCTATCTGTTAATGGACAGCACAGGGAACGTGTCATGCAAGCTGCGCAATTCTTATAGTCATCTTGTGCAAGTGCTTAAAGGTATTTGGGAAATAGAGGTCTATTGAAATCTAATACTTATCAAGCTACCTCTGATTTCATCTCAATTATAAATGACTGGGTCGACAGAATTAATTCAAACATGTTCTTATTATTATTATTATTATTATTATTATTATTATTATTATTATTATTATTATTATTATTATTATTATTATTATTACTGGCTAAGCTACAACCCTAGTTTGAAATCAGGATGTTTTAAGCCCAGGGGCTCCAACCGGGAAAATAGCCCAGTAATGTAAGAAAACAAAGAAAAATAAAATATTTTAAGAAGAGCTACAACATTGAAATAAATATCTCCTAGAAAAACTATAAAAACTTTAACAAAACAAGAGGAAGAGAAATAAGATAGAATAGTATGTCTGAGTGTACCCTCAAACAAGACAACTCTAACCCAAGACAGCAGAAGAGAGTAGAAATATACTTGACCAGCTCATTGTTTAAACATTTACATTTTGAATACCTAACAAAGGATATCAACAATCAGATTCTGAATAAAGCAAATAAAAAAACCGCTGTCAATGTAATTGAAAATGAAGCTCTTAAATATGTAGGTGTTATATTGTCAAAAACGTTTTCTACAAAAATTCCACAACTAAAAAAAAGATGAAAGAGTGTAGAAATGCAAATGAATCGTGGATTGGGATGGTAAATAGAGCTGAGCTTTATATGCCATTAGTGGAATTCTCTTCACAATTAATTGTCCAACGAGAAGTCTTCACCACAATTCAAAGCTCATCATTTTTAGAAGGCAAAGCATGAAGACAAACTCTTATTGCTGAATTGCAATGTCCCTGAAGACATCATTGAATTATTTGCAAAGGCCTCTATATATTTTAGATTAAGGCACTTAAATACTGCCATTAAAATGAAGAGAAAGACAAAAAATTGAAAATTATCGGGGAGGTGCAAGAAAAAAAAAATAGAAGTTACATATATGGATGTGTGTCGATACTTCACAGATTTAAAGACCTTCAATCAAAGGAATTGTTATAAAAATAAATGAAGGTTATATAATGTTGTATTCAAGTGTGTTGAAATTATTTCCATTAATAAAAGTTACAACTACAACCGTGTTTCTTTCAATACTTGCTAGTTAATTCAGGCTGTTGTACTAAGTCAACAGTAATACTATTTTATCTAAAAAATTGTTTGCCCATTCTCTGAATTTTCTGAAAACGGAATTATCAGATTATGTCGTCAAAAACGAGGTTTACTCAAAGGTAGATAACAATAACCCCTTAATATACAATGCCACGGCCCACCAGAGAATTACCATTTGAGGACTGCGTGACGTCAATCTCAGAGAGAGGAGGAAGGTGACAGTTTAAAGGTTTTAAAGGCCACTCATGAATGGCAAAGGCAAGGGACAGTGACATTGCCCTATCAAGCAGGACATTGCCCTACAAGCTGACCATATAGCACATGATCAGAGCCCAAGCCCACTTTCCACCCAAGGTAGGACTAACGAGGGCCAGGCAATTGCTGCGGATGACTCAACAGATAGACCCCCCCCCCCATTCCTTAGCTCACAAGAATGGTGAGGGGGCAGCGACCAAAGCACTAACATGTCTGAGCGGGACTCGAAGCTCAGTCTCACAATTACCCGGTAAGGACGCTACCTCCAGGCCATCACAACCCTGTCCGTCTGACCTCTTTGTATTGGCCTTGCACAATACAAATTATTCAATTTCCACAGAACTGCAAAATGCGGTTTTTAATTGCGTTGTTATTCCTAGAAGCATTTAAATATTCCCTGTCACAGGAAGGGAAATCTATTTGAAGAGTTGCACTACGTTACTGAAAACTTCATAATCAAGTTATGTTATTTTACTGCAAAAATGTTATGGATGACAAACTATTGAAAGAAACAATTTCCTCGTATAAAACGATTTTAACCGGATGTGCCCATTCTGAAGGGTCTTTCCAAACAAGAATGTTTACCATTTGTTTTGGAACTTTAAAGGACATTCACTCGTTTAATTACTAAATAATAACACAGAATTTAGTAAACATTTGAAATTTAGCCATACATCAAATGTGAAAGAATAAATATAAAAAAATTTAATACCCCAAATCAACTTTTAGAGGAAAGTCATCATTTCAAATTCATTTCCATATCTGATAAGCAGCATTTTCATATAAATTCTGATATTCAGCATTTTGGTCTTATTTCTGATATTCAGCATTTTGGTCTTATTTCTGATATTCAGCATTCTAGTATAAATGCTTATATTCAGCATTTTAGTATAAATTCTGATATTCAGTATTCTATTATGAATGATTATAATCCCCAATTTAGTATAAATTCTGATATTCAGCTTATATTCCGCATTCAAGCATAAATTCGGATATTCATCTCACATTCCGCATACTAGCATCAATTCCGATATTCAGCTCACATTCCGCATTCTAGCATAAATTCTGATATTCAGCTCACATTCCGCATTCTAGCATAAATTCTGATATTCAGCTCACATTCCGCATTCTAGCATAAATTCTGATATTCAGCTTATATTCCGCATTCTAGCATAAATTCCGATATTCAGCTCACATTCCGCATACTAGCATAAATTCTGATATTCAGCTTATATTCCGCATTCTAGCATAAATTCCGATATTCAGCTCACATTCCGCATTCTAGCATAAATTCGGATATTCAGCTCACATTCCGCATACTAGCATAAATTCCGATATTCAGCTCACATTCCGCATTCTAGCATAAATTCGGATATTCAGCTCACATTCCGCATACTAGCATAAATTCCGATATTCAGCTCACATTCCGCATTCTAGCATAAATTCCCATATTCAGCTCACATTCCGCATACTAGCATAAATTCCGATATTCAGCTCACATTCCGCATACTAGCATAAATTCCGATATTCAGCTCACATTCCGCATTCTAGCATAAATTTGGATATTCAGCTCACATTCCGCATACTAGCATAAATTCCGATATTCAGCTCACATTCCGCATTCTAGCATAAATTCCGACATTCAACTCACATTCCGCATTCTAGCATAAATTCGGATATTCAGCTCACATTCCGCATACTAGCATAAATTCCGACATTCAGCTCACATTCCGCATTCTAGCATAAATTCGGATATTCAGCTCACATTCCGCATACTAGCATAAATTCGGATATTCAGCTCACATTCCGCATTCTAGCATAAATTCGGATATTCAGCTCACATTCCGCATTCTAACATAAATTCGGATATTCAGCTCACATTCCGCATTCTAGCATAAATTCCGATATTCAGCTCACATTCCGCATACTAGCATAAATTCGGATATTCAGCTCACATTCCGCATTCTAGCATAAATTCGGACATTCAGCTCACATTCCGCATTCTAGCATAAATTCGGATATTCAGCTCACATTCCGCATACTAGCATAAATTCCGATATTCAGCTCACATTCCGCATACTAGCATAAATTCGGATATTCAGCTCACATTCCGCATTCTAGCATAAATTCCGATATTCAGCTCACATTCCGCGTACTGGCATAAATTCCGATATTCAGCTCACATTCTGCATTCTAGCATAAATTCGGATATTCAGCTCACATTCCGCATTCTAGCATAAATTCGGATATTCAGCTCACATTCCGCATACTAGCATAAATTCCGATATTCAGCTCACATTCCGCATTCTAGCATAAATTCGGATATTCAGCTCACATTCCGCATACTAGCATAAATTCCGATATTCAGCTCACATTCCGCATTCTAGCATAAATTCGGATATTCAGCTCACATTCCGCATTCTAGCATAAATTCGGATATTCAGCTCACATTCCGCATACTAGCATAAATTCCGATATTCAGCTCACATTCCGCGTACTAGCATAAATTCGGATATTCAGCTCACATTCCGCATTCTAGCATAAATTCGGATATTCAGCTCACATTCCGCGTACTAGCATAAATTCCGATATTCAGCTCACATTCCGCATTCTAGCATAAATTTGGATATTCAGCTCACATTCCGCATTCTAGCATAAATTCGGATATTCAGCTCACATTCTGCGTACTAGCATAAATTCCGATATTCAGCTCACATTCCGCGTACTAGCATAAATTCGGATATTCAGCTCACATTCTGCGTACTAGCATAAATTCCGATATTCAGCTCACATTCCGCATTCTAGCATAAATTCGGATATTCAGCTCACATTCCGCATTCTAGCATAAATTCGGATATTCAGCTCACATTCCGCATTCTAGCATAAATTCGGATATTCAGCTCACATTCCGCATACTAGCATAAATTCGGATATTCAGCTCACATTCCGCATTCTAGCATAAATTCGGATATTCAGCTCACATTCCGCATTCTAGCATAAATTCGGATATTCAGCTCACATTCCGCATTCTAGCATAAATTCGGATATTCAGCTCACATTCCGCATTCTAGCATAAATTCGGATATTCAGCTCTCATTCCGCATACTAGCATAAATTCGGATATTCAGCTCACATTCCGCATACTAGCATAAATTCCGATATTCAGCTCACATTCCGCGTACTAGCATAAATTCGGATATTCAGCTCACATTCCGCATTCTAGCATAAATTCCGATATTCAGCTCACATTCCGCATTCTAGCATAAATTCGGATATTCAGCTCACATTCCGCATACTAGCATAAATTCCGATATTCAGCTCACATTCCGCGTACTAGCATAAATTCGGATATTCAGCTCACATTCCGCATTCTAGCATAAATTCGGATATTCAGCTCTCATTCCGCATACTAGCATAAATTCGGATATTCAGCTCACATTCCGCATTCTAGCATAAATTCCGATATTCAGCTCACATTCCGCATACTAGCATAAATTCGGATATTCAGCTCACATTCCGCATTCTAGCATAAATTCGGATATTCAGCTCACATTCCGCATTCTAGCATAAATTCGGATATTCAGCTCACATTCCGCATTCTAGCATAAATTCGGATATTCAGCTCACATTCCGCATTCTAGCATAAATTCGGATATTCAGCTCTCATTCCGCATTCTAGCATAAATTCGGATATTCAGCTCACATTCCGCATACTAGCATAAATTCCGATATTCAGCTCACATTCCGCGTACTAGCATAAATTCGGATATTCAGCTCACATTCCGCATTCTAGCATAAATTCGGATATTCAGCTCACATTCCGCGTACTAGCATAAATTCCGATATTCAGCTCACATTCCGCGTTCTAGCATAAATTTGGATATTCAGCTCACATTCCGCATTCTAGCATAAATTCGGATATTCAGCTCACATTCTGCGTACTAGCATAAATTCCGATATTCAGCTCACATTCCGCGTACTAGCATAAATTCGGATATTCAGCTCACATTCTGCGTACTAGCATAAATTCGGATATTCAGCTCACATTCCGCATTCTAGCATAAATTCGGATATTCAGCTCACATTCCGCGTACTAGCATAAATTCCGATATTCAGCTCACATTCCGCGTTCTAGCATAAATTTGGATATTCAGCTCACATTCCGCATTCTAGCATAAATTCGGATATTCAGCTCACATTCTGCGTACTAGCATAAATTCCGATATTCAGCTCACATTCCGCGTACTAGCATAAATTCGGATATTCAGCTCACATTCTGCGTACTAGCATAAATTCCGATATTCAGCTCACATTCCGCATACTAGCATAAATTCGGATATTCAGCTCACATTCCGCATTCTAGCATAAATTCCGATATTCAGCTCACATTCCGCATACTAGCATAAATTCGGATATTCAGCTCACATTCCGCATTCTAGCATAAATTCGGATATTCAGCTCACATTCCGCATTCTAGCATAAATTCGGATATTCAGCTCACATTCCGCATTCTAGCATAAATTCGGATATTCAGCTCTCATTCCGCATACTAGCATAAATTCCGATATTCAGCTCACATTATTATTATTATTATTAAATGCTAAGCTACAACCCTAGTTGGAAAAGCAGGATGCTATAAGCCCAGGGGCCCCAACAGGGAAAATAGCTCAGTGAGGAAAGGAAACAAGGAAAAATAAAATATTTTAAGAATAGTAACAACATTTAAATAAATATTTCCTTTATAAACAATAAAAACTTCAAAAAAACAAGAGAAAGAGAAACTAGATACAACAGTGTGCCTGAGTGTACCCTTAAGCAAGAGAACTCTAACCCAAGACAGTGGAAGGCCATGGTACAGAGGCTATAGCACTACCCAAGACTAGAGAACAATGGTTTGATTTTGGAGTGTCCTTCTCCTAGAAGAGCTGCTTACCATAGCTAAAGAGTCTCTTCTACCCTTACCAAGAGGAAAGTAGCCACTGAACAATTACATTGCCGTAGTTAACCCCTTGGGTGAAGAAGAATTGTTTAGTAATCTCAGTGTTGTCAGGTGTATGAGGACAGAGGAGAATCTGTAAAGAATAGGCCAGACTATTCGGTGTCTGTGTAGGCAAAGGGAAAGAACCGTTACCAGAGAGAAGGATCCAATATGGTACTGTCTGGCCAGTCAAAGGACCCCCTAACTCTCTAGCGGTAGTATCTCAACGGGCGGCTGGTGCCCTGGCCAACCTACTACCATTCCGCATTCTAGCATAAATTCGGATATTCAGCTCACATTCCGCATACTAGCATAAATTCGGATATTCAGCTCACAATCCGCATTCTAGCATAAATTCGGATATTCAGCTCACATTCCGCATACTAGCATAAATTCGGATATTCAGCTCACATTCCGCATACTAGCATAAATTCGGATATTCAGCTCACATTCCGCATTCTATTATAAATTCTGATATTCAGCTTATATTCAGGATTATAGTATAAATTTTGATATACAGCTCATATTCCCCATTCTAGTATAAATTCAGATATTCAGCTTATATTCCATATTCTAGCATAAATTTGGATATTCAGCTTATATTCCTCATTCTATTATAAATTCTGATATTCAGTATTTAAGTATAATTTCAGAGTTCAGAATAGACAAATTTAAGCCATACATTTGTGAGAAAAAATTGTTATGGAAATTTCAACTGAAAATAGTTTAAAATTCAAAGTCATGTGACGAGCACAATGCCCGGGTAACATTGAAATTTTATCCTCACTCTCTGTCAAAAATATCACTATATCTACCATTTTTCCTTCTTACGTATTGGAGTTGAGAAAATGATTTTGGACACAATAATTTTTTTCAGAGTAATATCGAATTGTCCATATCAGGGGAGTAAGATGGAAAGTTTAATATACAGCATAGGTGATACTGGTTGACATTCGTTATAATGGGAGGCAAATTTTAGTGTCCTATCTCATAATTTTTTTTTTTCTTATTTATCCTCGCAGAAGAAGTTATATTTCTTTTTCTGTTGGTTTGTTGGTTTGATAACTTGATTAGATGCAATGTTAGGATTGGAGTTGTCCTGACACTTTACGTAACGTACACTAAAAAAATTGTATTAAAAACCGGTAAATGACTGGGAACATTTATTCCAGGACTTCTACCGTTTGAAAAAAAAAACGTATATGTTGGCGCAAAGTAGTGGTATTAAGGTCACCAGCCCTTAAAAGATAATGACAAAGTAAGGTAAAATTACGGTCGCCTGTACTTTACTGAAATACTGATGAGAACAATATATTTTTACGGATAATTTTCGATTACAATTACTGTTTTATATATATATATATATATATATATATATATATATATATATATATATATATATATATATATACATACTGTATATATATATTTATATATAACAGAGTAGGACTGGTATCTGGTATCAAGTGTTTAGCTTCGAGAGAAATAAAAAGCAAGTTTTTATGAAAAAGGGTCTTCTATGGATTGTTTGAATTGCACAGCTTTGGCGGAGGTTTGTGGTATTTCACTCCTCTTGTATTGTAAAATCTGTACCTGATCCTATTTTAAGTGATGAAGTGTTTGTTCTATGTTTCATTTCCTATTATTTTATGATTTTCGGAATGATTATTCTATTTGTACTATTCTATTTGTAGTTTGAATTTAAGTTTAGATTTTTATATCATGGGTGACTTATGTAATCACCGCAAGGTCATTTTTTCATTAGAAAAACAAATAAAATTCGTTTCAGGATCGTAAATCTTACTATAAAACAATTATCGAAATTTTCCTCCTTTTTGCTAATGTATTTCTGAAGTAGTTGTGGCATATCCTCTGTGTTTTCGTATTACATATGAATATTTTTCTTTAGTATCACTTTTTCCTCTTACTTACCCACGTGAATAATGTCGGTTTCTTCATCGTAAATGCAAGAAACATACTTTTACATGTCAGTGACCATTACAATTGCTCAAATTATATCGCTTTGATTGTAGCACACCCTAAAGCCTGACTTTTAACGAGATGCCGACGTAGTGTTTTGATGCGTAAAATGACCTCAAAAGATATACAGTAATTACAATCATATGTCGAACAAGAAAGAAAACTCATTACTGAAGAATGACACATACCATTTGTTGGGGGTTGCTACGACTGAAATATTTCTGTAGCATACTATTAGGATGGCAAATTGAATGAATGCCTGTCAGTTACTTGATAGTTCAGCTATACTCTGTGGCAGACTCACATTAATTGTTGCGAGTAAACTATAATCTTATGATGAGAATTTGTGCGTAAAAAAAGTTTGTGCTTTCAACAACTTTCAGGTACAACAAATGTTGCTCCTCCAGACTTTTTGATGGGACATATCCGCATATATGATTTTTTTTTTTCTCTCCTGTTCCAAGTATGGGCTCGCTTTGAATCCTTGATATGATCTGTAGATATTATTATTATTATTATTATTATTATTATTATTATTATTATTATTATTATTATTATTATTGATGATGAAAATTATTATTATTATTATTATTATTATTATTATTATTATTATTATTATTATTATTATTATTATTATTATTAGCTAAGCTACTGTCCTAGTTTGAAAAGCCGGATGCCATAAGCGCAAGGGGCTCCAACTGGAAAAAATAGCCCAGTGATGAAAGAAAATAAGGCTATAGATAAACTAAGTATGAGAAGTAACGAATAAAGAAGATGAGATATCTTAAGATCAGTAACAACGTTAATTATATTAAGTATAAAAAGAGGCTCATGTCGTGCTGTTCAACGTCAAAACATTCACTGCAAGTTTGAACTTCTGGAGTTTAACCATTTCAACTGCCTGATTAGGAAGATCCTTACACAGAGTGATCACAACAGGAATAGAATTATAAAATACTTTGCAGTATTGAGCCTTATGATGGAGAAGGAGAGGCTGTTGGAACTAACCGCATACCTAGTACTACGTACAGGATGGTACGATCTGGGTATATCCGAATGCAGAGGATGGTCAGATTTATGAAAAATTGTATGCAACATAGTTGAAAAACTAACTGAGCGACCGATAGGCCTATTGCTCTCTAAAAGTTCTTAACTTAAATGAGCTCTTCACTCTCTTGTTTTCATTCCTTTAAAAATTTGGAGGCCTCTCATGAGTTGCAGAGGCGAGGGACAGTGACATTGCCCTACCAAGTGAGACAATGCCCTAGAGACTGACCATTTTACACATGATCAGCGCCCAAGCCCCCTCATCATATGTAATATGGTCAGTCGCTAGACCATTGACCTACTTGCTAGGGCAATGTCACTGTCCCTTGCCTTTGCAACTCCTGAGCGGCCTTCAAATCTTTAAAGTAACGAAAACAAGAGAGTGAAGAGCTCATTCAAGCCAAGAAATTTTAGAGAGCAATATCGGTCGCTCAGTTAGGACCCGGAAGGGCCAGGCAGTGGCTGCTGATGACTCAGCAGATAGACCTCTAGGCTCCCCTAAACCTCTCATACTTAGCTCACAAGGATGGTGTGGTTGCAGCGACCAAAGGAACTAACGAGTTTGAGCGGGAACTCTAACTCCAGTCTGGCGATTACTAGGCAGGGACGTTACCAAACAGGCCACCTAATAGGCTTGCTGTATGTAAGATCACTCAGCTTCAGTCATTGGATATCATTTCCTATAATCATCTTCCCATTTTTTCATATTTTTTCAAGATAAGTCACATGCTATATAGCAGTTGAGGGGATATCAGAAATTACTGTCAAAGGACTACGTAGGTTTTATTTGGTAAAAAGAAAATAAGGAATTTAAGAAGAAAAAAACCTGTGAAATAGAAATGTAAAGAAAATTAATCTTAAACTAATGATCAAAGGCTTTACGAGAATTAGCACGCGAAGCCTCTCATGTATGCATCCTTACACACGGCAATGAATACTGCGACTACTACTACTACTAAATAATAATAGTAATAATAATAATGATAATAATTATTATTATTATTATTATTATTATCATCATCATCTTCAATAATAGGTAAGCTACAACCCTTGTTGGAAAAGCTGGATCTTATAAGCCCAAGGGCTCCAAAAGGGAAAAATAGCATAGTAAGGAAAGTAAACAAGGAAATAATAAATTACAAGAGAAGCAATGAACAATTAAAATAAAATAATTTAAGAGCAGTAACAACATTAAAATAGATCTTTCATATTGAAGTATATCGATTATACCATAAAGAATATATTTCAGCAGAGTAAAAATGGGATATCAAAAACATTTTTATAGAGACCCCTTCGACTTATCAGACGTCCAATCTAGGTTAAAAACTTTGTGGAATTTGATTGCAAAAAAATACTGCACAAAACAAGATAACTCGCCATTTATGCCAGAGGCCCTGTAGAAAAACAAGACAGCATAAAAACCATTTTTTTTCTCTCCCATTCATTTTCTGGCAGGGAAAATTTCCTTTGCTCTTACATATTACTTAGAGTGGTTTGATACATTTGGTGATATTTGATGCCGAAGATATTACACAATATGAAATCCCTTATTCACGAAAACATCTTTGTGTGAATCTGCATCTCCTTTCCATTCATTTTTTAAAACTATTTATTTTTCCATTATCATGAGCATCAGTTGAAATAAGTAATGATATTTTCCGTATATTTGAAGTATCCTTTATTTTCTGTGCTCGGGTATTTTTTTTTTTTCTTTATTATTAATTTTTCCGTCAAAAGATAATGTGTAAGGAAGAAGTAATGTTTTATTTTACATGAGTGGTAAGATTTGTTTAATATTGTTTGTTAGATAGATTGCTATAAAAGTAAGATGGTTTTTACTCATAAGATTACTGATATGCTATTTCCCTAAAAGAAACTGTTCTTATGTCGTTTCTTGATTATCAATATTTTAGCGGTTTATTATAGATTTCAATATATATATATATATATATATATATATATATATATATATATATATATATATATATATATATATATATATATATATATACACACACACATTTGTGTGGGAATGATAGAAGGAAAGATATATCATCGTTTTCATTTTACGCTTGAAATCTTCTAAATCATATTTAATGTTGCCTCTGCCTGTTGAATTAGTAATCATCTGTAGACATAGAAAGGAACAACAACGAAGCATAAGACAAAAAAAAAAAAAAAAAAAGTTTTATTCGATTAGAAAAACAAAAGCACCAACACATCTAACATATGTCTATATATCTCACAGAGCCTCTTGCAAACACCATTGCGTGTGTACACATCTGACTAGAAAGCTCAAAATTATTTTTATAGTTTATATATGACGTATCTGTTTTGAAGTTGTTAATAGTTTATATAGGACATATCTGTTTTGACGTTGCTACTGTTTGTAGAATGATTTATTGTTAATTTGTTCTCATCATTTATTTATTTCCTTATTTCCTTTCCTCACTGGGCTATTTTTCCCTATTGGAGCCCTTGGGCTTATAGCATCTTGCTTTTCCAACTAGGGTTATAGCCTAGCCAGTAATAATAATGATAATAATAATATGCATTTCCTTCGTTTCTCCCAAGTAGTTTCAATAGCAAAGTAATCACACAACACAAATAGTTATGCGTTTTCCTCACATAAGAGACAAGGCCAATATATTGGCCTTGATAAGAGCTAATACTCGTCTTTGATGATTTATCAATGAAAGGAAAACTTTTCAATTACAGCAGTAAGTGTATCGATTAAGGCTACTATTTTATTCAGTGACCCAGAACTTGTACTAAAGGACCCGAGTGTCTGTTACGTTAATATATTATAGAATTGAATGGTATATAATCTTAGCCATTCAATGGATGAAATACTTGCTGGTAGTATCCAGGGAATTATTAAAGCCACAGAGTGAACACAACTCTGGAAATGTCTTTGTAACTTTCTACTGCAAATACATTTCCAAGATGTTATATATCTGTCTGCCTGGAAGGTTCAGTGTTATGTCCATTTTTTTTATCTGCATAGTGCCTGCCTTTTTTTTTATTTAATTTAATTTTGCTTGTTAGCACTTCCCACGAATTTAAAGCTTTTGGGGCGTATGGCCAATCTCATGTTTCTTTAAAAAGAAAAAGAAGAAAAAGTTCTGATCAATGGGTTGCTTCCGAGTAAACATATCTCTCCCTCACGGAATGACTTTAAAAGCAATGTTTGATATAAAATAAGCTTAGAATTTTGAAAAAACGTTAATTTTTTTTATTATTAGAAATTATTTTTTATACTTGAATAGATGATGTTAGTTACTTTGAAATTAGATTAATTTTTTTCTTATTTTGTTTTTCTTTTTTAATCGTTCTTTTTTTTTCATATCCCCTTTTTATCTTTTCCTCCATATACGATTTCCGCTTCTATATGATAACTATTTTTCTTTTATACAATATAATTCCATATGCTTCTCTCTCTCTCTCTCTCTCTCTCTCTCTCTCTCTCTCTCTCTCTCTCTCTCTCTCTCTCTCTCTCTCTCTCTCTCTCTTCTTAATTTTCCTCATGACCTGCTAAATAGATTAGGTAGTATCCTCGGCCATGATCCCTGGAGTCATGATGAACTTTATGATGGTTTTCCTTATTAAGGTGAAACTGGTTATCCTATCAGGCAAAATCTTCCCCGAAAAAGATAAAGAAACAACCAAGTAGCATCGTCACCATGACCATCGTTGTTGTTGTTGTTGTTGTTGCTGTGGCTAGGAAAGCAATTTCTCACATGGTAAAGGATTTCAATATGTAAAATAGCCCAATGCGGGTAAAAATATTGAAATATAGTAGACTTTATAGCAGAAATTTGGGAGAATATCAAACGATGATATTGTTAAAATTTTAATAGAAATTTCAAAAGAAAATAACAAACAATATGAAATCGATCATATTATAAAGCGAAACTCTTGTGAGTTTGTTCATGAAATGTGCATTTCACCCAATTTAAAATTCTGGAATTACCAAATACTCAACTACTTCACTGGGAACATCATTACGTAATTTATTCAAAGCAGGAATTAAATCTTAATAGAACTGCATTGTGTTGAGCCTGGAGACAGATCAGGCAAAAGAATTATTAGCATATCTAATATTATGTAGTACAGTGTTGTAAGACTTGACTGGAAAGATGTTTTGAAAAAGGTTAATGCCTCGTTTGATGGGGATAAATGATGTAGCTGAATAAGAAATGTGGAATTCTTCTTTACTGATGTAAATCAAAGCCCTGTTTATATCATTCCAATAACGAAGTTCCGTTATTGTTGTGTAAAGTCATTTTCCTACCATAAGTCAACATAACAAGAAACTTATTATTTATATCAAATTTACATTTGAATCAAATATATACTGCTGCAGTAAAACTCTTGTCATTGATTTTGCATTTTGGATAATGTCACTCGTGAAGTATTCAATATAGAACTGTTGTTTTTCACAGAATGATATCACACGGCCAAAGAAGAAGTGGCAATTGAATAATTTAGAGGTAGACAATATCAATATCATTATCAATATCAAAGTTTGTATTCATTTGATAAATACATAGTGAGGTAAATATGATAGAGTTGTGGTGGCCGATGTGGTAACGTCCCTGACTGGTGAACGCCAGACTGCGGTTCGAGTTCCGCTCAAACTCGTTAGTTTCTTTGGTCTCTGCAACCTCACCATCCTTGTGAGCTAAGGATGGGAGGTTTGGGGAGCCTATAGGTCTATCTGCTGAGTCATCAGCAACCATTGCCTGGCCCTCCTTGGTCCTAGCTTGGGTGGAGAGGGGGCTTGGGCGTTGATCATATGCATATATGGCCAGTCTCTTAAGGGCATTGCCCTGCTTGCTAGGGCCTTTAAACCTTTAAAAGACATTTAAGTAAAGTTTCTGGTAGAAATTTACTTCTGATTTAGTATCATATAGCTACCTAGAATCTATACCGCTAATGGAATGTAATTCCAGTGTGTTTGCTTAATAGAATTCGAGAAAGACAGGTGAATGTCTAGCATGATAAATAGCAATAATTCGTTGTGGATACGTTGAGTCCCTCACAGAAAATCATTATTGTATCATATAGAACATTACTACTACTACTACTACTACTACTAGCTAATGTACACCCTAATTGGAAAAACAAGATGCTATAAGCCCAAGGGCTCCAGCAGAGAAAAATAGCCCAGTGAGGAAAGGAAATAAGGAAATAAACTGCAAGAGAAGTAATGAACAATTAAAATAAAGCATTTTAAGAAGTAACAACATTAAAATATAATATTTGAAGAACCGTTACAACATCAAAATAGATATTTCACATATGAAATGTAAAATCTTTAAAAAATACAAGAAGAAAAATTAGATAGAATAGTGTGCCTGGATTAACCCTCAAGCAAAAGAACTCTACTATACATCGATCAATTGTTTCATATGATATGATGGTATTTCATAGCTCTCTAAAAGAACTAGCAGAATGTAAATTGTTAAAATGAGTTACAATGAAAATGACAAATCAAAAGGATTTAAAAGTTAGTAGTTTACCGTATGTCACTTACCTATTGAGAATAAAAAGAATTCAGACAAACAACAGATAGCAAGAGGAATTAAATCATAATAGAATATCAAAGAATACTTGTACTACTTCAACATTAGAAGGTAGCTGGTGACTGGTATAATACATGCACATACGCTACCGGGGTCTAAGCGATGTCAGGCAGGACAGCCGATCGTGAATACGGTCTACCTCAAAGCCAAAGCAAAGTCCTTCAAAAGAAGGCAACCCTGCTTACCCCAGACCAAAAATAGGATTAAGCACGTTAATAGAAGATGACATTGTTAGTATTAACATATTAATGAACGGGACATTTATTCAAAACTTCATTCATTTTCAGTTGACAGAATACTAATTGTTTTAGAATGAAGATTTTATGGACTTGAGAATTTTGGGTCATCAGTTCCAGATCTAAGGTAGGTGAAGCCATTCAGTCCCAAGTTGTGCAACTGAGGGTAAAACTCGTAGTGTGTTCATGGGTTAGTTCATACCGTCCCATTGGTTCATTTTGCTTTTAAATGGACTAATCGTGAAAGCAGATCAATCTGTTTTTAACACACATAACGTATTTCCGGCATAAAGTTAGTTTCCTAAAAGGTCTATAAAATAAGTCAGAATCACTTAAACGTTCAAGGGTCAGAACGGCAGCGTGTTAAATATGCTGCACAGTTGCTGTCAAGAAGTTGCGGTAATGCTCTTATAGTTTTCTAGGTAAAAAAAGGGGCTTTTCAACAATAATGAATGGGATGCAACAGGTCAGTTCATACTGTTAATGGATGAATGGTTTGACATTATGAATACTTCATCCATGAAAGGCGACAAACCTAATCGATGTGCTTTCGGTATAAATTAGCAGTATCAGACAAGTGTTATGAACAAAATGATAAACATCATGTCAAAAGTGCGAGTGATACAAGTTTTCAGTAACCAGGTTTATGGATTGCTAGAAAAAAAAAAAAAACATCTCTATCAATTTCAAAAAGGAATAATTTTATCTTGGTACTCTCTTCTAGGCTTGTTTGAAATCTTCATTGAAATATCCTGAATTAGGAAAACAAAGGTCAGGTGTTGTTGCAGATGATAAATGTTGGATAAATGTAATGAACAGAGGTGGTCTTCATGCACCCTCACATTCTTTCTTTTCCAAATTATGCAAGATGAGAAAAATCTTTTTAGCTGTCCATGGTGAAAAATTAAGAACGGGAAATAATTGTATAAGAACTCTTGCTGACGAGATGAAACTTGCTCGAATTACCTTACCGGCTGATGTTATATATTTCTTTGCAAAAAATATCTGTATTCTACAGAATTAGACATTTAAACAGAAAAATTGACTTCAATAAAAAAAAAAGTCAAGAGATTGCAGAAGTATGAATAGGAAATATGTGAAAATAGTTAAATAGAGATATTGTAAGTAAATTACTAAATTATTCACGAACCTACAATTTATATTTGACTTATATTTAAAAATTATATAATAAATACATTGTAAATAAATTTATAACTTATTTGTGAACCTGCAAATAATATTTCATTTATGTTAAAAAATTGTGTAGTGGAAACATTGTTAATAAAATGATAATTTATTTATGAAACTGCAAATCAAATTTCCTTTATATATGAAAATTGTAATATAGAAACATCGTAAATAGAGAAATTATTTATGAAATTGTAAATTATATCTTATTTATACTTTTATACTAGAAGTGAAATGAAGTTATTTTGTTTCACGTTTTCTCTCACGATGCTACGAGAAATTTATTAAAAAAATCTCCAATTTCTAAGAGAGAGAGAGAGAGAGAGAGAGAGAGAGAGAGAGAGAGAGAGAGAGAGAGAGAGAGAGAGAGAGAGAGAGAGAGAGAGAATATCAAATTTAGAAAATAATTTGATTAGAAAAGGGTAAAGAGTATATAAACAAAGGTGTATTTACACAAGGGTTCCTTGAACTCTATGGCCGCAGTGACGTCATGCGCAGAAGTGGCTTAAATCGTACCGCTGTCTGGCCGACCTTACTGTACATATATAGACCTTGGTTTCTTGTTCAGCCCCATAAGGTTTCCATAATCACCGAAAATTACAAGAAGGTGCACTGCCTTTTTAACTAAAATAAATAATCAATAGTGCAAATCATTATGCATGTAGGTAAAAGAAAGAATATATGATTCTATATATATATATATATATATATATATATATATATATATATATATATATATATAAATATATCACATTTTAATGATTTCATTCTGTCACAGTGTACCATATCGTGTAAATAACACGGTAGAAAGTAGCACCATTATGATTTTGAACGTAAATACCATTACTATAAGAAAAAAAATACATTTCCTCCTATCCAAAACTATTTTACTGTTATATATAAGCTGACAATGCCTCTAATACTTACACTGTCCCCTTTAGACAAACGGACATTAGGTATTCTCGGATGACTGCCAATATACAAGCGTTAATGGTGTCCCTAGAAATAGTGTCTTTACGATGAAGACATAGACATTAAGAGCAGATATAACCTTTTAGCACTCAAGTCAGGCCGACTAATTTCAATAAAAGGTAGCAAGTATTCCCTCAGGGATCAATATACTGTAGCTCATCAGTTCAATTCCCTTTTAGTTTCACGTTAGAATGGAGCCTCAATTACTAATGAATGGAAAGAAATTGATTTGAAATTGACATCTCTTGTATTTGGGAAACAAAAGTAAGGGATAATTATAGCACATGGAATATTAAATCAGTTATTAAAAACTATCTAAGCAGTATATAATAAGTATGCTCGTATCTTCATTAAGAGAAACATTGATGCAAAGTATATCTGCCGTGTATTTTGTAATCAATTTCCCAAGAGGATGCAAATCTTTCAAGGGTCCAACAAGAAGTAAGGCATGTGGACTTGCTTAATATGTTGTGGTGGTGTAACATTAAATACTAAATACCTAAAGCCACCATGAGTAGGTATATATATATATATATATATATATATATATATATATATATATATATATATATATATATACATATATACATGTATATATATACTGTATATATATATATATATATATATATATATATATATATATATATATATATATATATATAAAGATTCATTCACTTGCCATAAGATATAAGTTTAAAACTTAGGTACAGTAAAAGGATTAATTCATTATCTTAGTGTAAGTAATAAATATCAATAAATTATTCTTGGCTAACTAATCTAACGATCGCACAACTATGACTATCAATCTACCTATATTTTCTTTCCCACTATTATTCCTACATTAAGCAGTCGGTTGTCTGATGCGTCCTTTCTAATACCTCCTATCAGAGGCATCCTATTCCAGCAAACCTCTTCTCTCCATATCATCCTTCACCTTATCTTGCCATTTAACTCTCTGCTCCCCTCTCGATCTCCCCCCCCCCCCCCGCCCCCTCTCTAACAGGTTCCTATTGCTCCCAAGCTCTCCTCACTCCCTCCCCAGTCCCCACCATCCATCCTCAACATGTACCCACACCTTCTCAGTTGTGACACTTATCACCTTTGTAATCTTTACTACGTCTGCCATTCTTCTTATTTCATCATTTACAATCTTTCATGCAGTGATATTCTCATAATCCACCTCAAAATTCCCATGTCTGCTCTCTCAAGCGTTGCTCCCTCTTTTCGCCTATCTATCTAAATATCTATATACCTATCTATCTATCTATTCACACCCCCACACACACACACACACACACACACACACACACACATATATATATATATATATATATATATATATATATATATATATATATATATACTGTATATATATATATATATATATATATATATATATATATATATATATATATATATATATATATCAAACAAGCCATATATTCTAATACATCAATGTCTAGTTTCTCTTAGCAACCTCGGGATCAGAGTCCCAATGCGGAACCACTCAAAAGACAATAGCTTCTGACCGGCCGGGAATCGAACCCTGCTCCAGGAAACTTAGCCACGAAGAAAAACACATCTAAATGTGCAAAATTTATCATATGTATATATATATATGTATATATATACATATATATATATATATATATATATATATATATATATATATATATATACAGGTATATATGTATATATATAATCATAAATAATTATTTCTAGTAGAACTAATTAATAATTCAAGTGATATTATGCCTTTGATGGCAAGCGATATATAGCTGGCTAAAAAGGCATTGAAACCCGGTCTCAGGGTAAAATAGCAAAAGTGTTGTGCCGCGTGTGCCAGAGGCAATTCATGATTCATATCAGAATTTCCAGCGAAGCCAATTATGCCTCAGTCTTGTGAGGCAGAATTGTACTTCCTCTTTAACATATAAGAGTTGCTACAAATCTCTCGTTCGTCTGGTGGGGTTTTTCAAAGAGAATCTAAATTCTGTTAATAATAATAATATTAGTTTCAATAGTTCTAATAATAAATTCAATAATTTTAACAAAAAATAAAAATTTTAAACAAATTTAATTATAATAATTTTAATAATTTCAATAAGTTTATTAATAATCATAATTTTGATATTTTTGATATTAATAACATTCAAAATGATGGTCGTTCGTCGATTTATAATTCAGTAGGAATATCTCCCCCCCCCCCAAAAAAAAAAAATAAAAAAATAAATGTTAAAACTATTTCAGAGAAAAAGGACAAAAACAATTAGGCTAAAAGGAAAAGGGATTGAAAACAATTGGGCTTAAGGGAAAAAAGATAAAATATCATGAAAATGATATAGGAAAAATTTAGAAAACAATTGAAAAAAGGAAAAAGGTTGAAAAACTACTCCAGCAAGAAAAGGAGTTGAAAGAGAAAAAAAGACAGAAATAATTAGGCTAAAAGAAAAAAGGAGAGAAAATTCTTGGGCTTAAGGGAAAGATAAATAACTTGAAAACAATAGAGGAAAAATTTCAAAAACAATTGTAAAAAGGGAAAAGGTTAAGAAATTATTTCAGGGAGAAAAGAAGATAAAGAGAAAAGACAAAAATTAGGGTAAAAGGAAAAAGGAGAGAAAAAAATTGGGGTTAAGGGAAAAAGGATAAAATAACTTGAAAATAATAGAGGAAAAATTTAAAAAACAATTGAAAAAAAGTTAAAAAAATTGGTATGAACGTTTCAAAACAACTAGAATACGCCAATGCTAGAACGGAAAATTAATCCTGAATAGTGTTTGATACAAGTACTATACTGTATATTACAAGAAGAATATAAATGTAAAAAAAATATTAACGTGAAATGTCAGGAACATCATTTATCTTTACCATGCAGAGTATATCTCATCCCTTGGATGGAATTTGATGAGTGTAATCCATTGGGGATCCCTCCCACAAATACCCTTAATTCATTAGGGTCACGGTCCAGGTATCCTCACTACGGAACGAACGCGAGATTTGCTGACATATACAAACGACCTGTTGTGCGGTATGGAAGAGTAATTTGAATTAATCAGTACGGCAAAGGTATTCCAATATTTTACAATAGAAATCTCATATTTGAACATCATGATGGTAAAAACAGTAACATTGACTGGTAAGAAAAAAAATAATATATATATACACACACACACACATATATATATATATATATATATATATATATATATATATATATATATATATATATATATATATATATACTGTATATATACACACATACACACATATATATATATAAATATACACAGATATATACATACATAAATGTATATATATATATATATATATATATATATATATATATATATATATATATATATATATATATATATATATATATACATACATATACTACCTCCTATCATAGTAAACAATAGGTTACACATATATGCATACATATGTGAAAACCTTAATTATGATGTAAATAATATCAGAAAGAGCAATTCCATTAGTAAGGCTGAGCACTGCTAGGTTTGGTCTGTGGAAGTGACCGCTAAATAAATTGGTTTGAACGGCTGAGTAGATGGAAGGGCATACAGCCTTAGGATAGAATTAAAATTTGTTTGATTATTATTATTATTATTATTATTATTATTATTATTACTTGCTAAGCTACAACCCTAGTTGGGAAATAAGGATGCTATAAGCCCACGGGCTCCAACAGGGAAAATAGCACAGCGAGGAAAGGAAAAAAAGATAAATACAATATTCTAAAAAGAGTAACAATATTAAAATAATCATCTGCTATATAAACTATAAAAACTTTAACAAAACAAGAGCAAGAGAAATAAGATAGAATAGTGTGGTTGAGTGTACCCTCAAGCAAGAGAACTCTAACCCATAATTAGCATAATTAACCATCTGCAGCTAATCACAGTGATATAACTGCATGGTGACAAAGCTATATAAAAAAGGTAGCTAATATAGATTAAATATAAATACTTAAGGCACTCTGTCTCCTTCGTTGATCACATCAGCGACTATAAAAAATCAAAATTTTCGTTGGGCCGATTCGAGGCGTCAATAGGCGTAGGAGGAGGACATTAGCCAAGTCATAAAAATATAAACTTGCAAAATATCGTTAAGCTCAATGAAAGTGAAAAAAAAAGGATATCTCCCCTACATAATAAAAAGCAAGTGTCTGACTATACATGGATACCTGAAAACTTTAAATCAATCAAATCTGACTATACATACACACACACACATATATATATATACATATATATATACATATATAAATATAAATATATATATATATATATATATATATATATATATATATATTATATATATATATATATATATATATATATTTCCTGTCAGGCTGAGAGGTAAATACTCGGAAACAACTATAACTGCCCAAGCTGCCGTACCGTAGTTAGGAAAGGGGGAGGGTCGGAAGGGTTATATGCGTGTGTGTGTGTGTGTGCGTGTTTCTAAACACCTAGCCATTACTTTTGACGGGCCGTGTACACTAGCATCTTTATAATGAATAAATCCCGTCTCAGGCAAACCACTTCCGGCGATTTCAAGTGATTACAAAACAACCGTCATATACTACCATCATTAACAATCGCTACAAAGTGGCATTTCTTAAAAGGGCTTTTAGGTAAACCATTTGCGACAAAGCCTTAACTTCACGAGAACAAACACTTCATTAGATGAAAGTAGCAACTCCCCACTTTTTCCTTTTTATTTGCATAATTGGGATATATAAGCAACAATAACGTTGTTGTGAGGTTCGCTAAAACGACCAAGTCCAGACCTGGAATAACTTGAGCACTTTCGCCGATGAAGAAATTATCTTATTACTGTGATAAACGAGTATTGTATTACCATTTCTCTCTACCTCTCATAGTTTATAGAGAAATACAATTTTTGTATCATTGCTCTTATGCCATGATAACCCAAAATATAGATCTATTTATTCTAATGCATAAACAATTGCAGGACAAAAAGGCTTTTAAAAAGTCAAATTTTGAGATTGATTGGTTAAAATCTACATTACTATGGATCCCTTTATTCTTCTTATTCTATTAATGAGTTTTTCCCATTTGTATCGGGTAAGCACAGTTGCCTTCTTTGGAAGGACTTTGCTTTGGCTTTGGGGTAGACCGTAATCCCGATCGGCTTCCCTGCCTGACATCGCTTAGACCCGGTAGAAAACTTTTGTATCAAATCACATTTTATTTGAAGATGAAAATAAACTTAAGAGATTGTCCCTATTAATACAAATAAATCTCAAGCACTCTACCTTTTTGTTACCATTGTATCCTCTTTATTCATAAACAAACTTATTCTTAATAAGTTAACCGACACATTAACTATACTACTATCCGAGGAAATTGAAGCAACATTTAATAACTGGCCATAAACAACTACTTATTATGTTTTGTAGTTTTTAATTGTTTGTAATTAACTGATTTTTTATAACGACATTAACGTGTTTCAAGATTCCAAATCAGAATATTTTACACTGTTAGGTCCAAACAATATATAACTCATTGTGTTATTACAGAGACATGATTATTGATAATAACATTATCTAGAATTGCAATCTAGCTTTCATAGGTAAGTAATATCAACCCCCGCCCTAAAAAAAAAAAAAAAAAAAAAAAAAAAAAAAAAAAAAAAAAAAAAAAAAAAACAGTATCTTGTTTAGAGGTTCTTGATTAAATAAAATACTTCTCAGAAATCATTACTTCTAGCTAGCTATTCCGGCAATGGTGGGATTTTTCATTAATTATTAGGCGTCAGCAACAGGATAATGATTTTATAATCGTGTAGCGTTGATAAACACTGTAAAATTTAGCTTTTATTAGCTCATGACAGATTTCCGATAAGGCTGAAAGGTCATGTTAGTTATCAAATCTATAAAAATAATCTTTTGTGTCGCATTGAAAAACGTGATTATTTTCTTCCTTTCAATAGTATTAATGAAGACACCCCACAGGATATGAATTCATAATTATCTACTGTACCTAATCATCTTTCTACATTGTTCTCTAGCCTTGGGTCGCGCCATAACCTCTGTACCATAGTCTTCCTCTGTCCTGAGTTAGTTCTCTTGGTTGGGGGCAAAGACTATATACTGAAGGAAGATAGGAAGGCTCAAAATAGAATGTTAATACGCTAGTTGACAACTCCAAAGTGAACACAATAGTTGGTTGATCCGATTTCAGATGGCGTTGTAGGTATACATCGTTTGTCGTCTGTTTGTTTATATTCAGAATTTGACAGTTGACTCAAACGAAATCACGGCGCCGACAGTAAAGAAGTCACACAAGTGTGTTGTGTGCCATAAACAAAAAGAAACCGATCCTCATTTGGTATTTCACAGGTTCCCTAAGGACAAAGAACGGTGAGTACAAACAGTATAATACATGCAGTATGTGCTGCTAATGAGTAAGCCCCACTGATATTGGATGTAAGATGAAGGCAAGGCATCCACAGTAAATCTCTTTTGTTTTTCATTTTTTGTTGGCTTGTATGCTACCTTATTTCTATTTCCAACCCCCTTTAGATTATTTTTGTGTGTGATACAATTTTGTGTTATTTTGATCCTTTTGATTGTACATTTATTAGTTTATATTACTAAACTATACATGAGTGCATCATGCTTTTCCATTTCAATAAAAAATAAAATACAATTGTGTTTTTATACACCTAATTGTGTTTTTATACACCTAATATCTCTCCATCTTACAGTGGCCTACAAACTGTAATTAAATGTATGCCTACACATAAGCATTTGTGGCTAAGTTTAACAAATCAGATATACAGTATGTTTTGATTTATTCGAATGTGGTATTGTATAGAACATTTAAAAATGGTTGTAATATACTGTACAATACTTCAATTTGCAAGAAAATTAACTAAATCATAAGAGATATAGCTATTCAATTTCTGAAAAATAGACTGAGAAACATAATTTGCAATTTAGTTACCTAAAATTTAAGAATATCATGAATATATGAGTAAAATATACTGACATAATAATGCAAATTATGAACAAATATGTAGCAAAATTTACAATCGAATTCCATCCTATATACCCGTAAGCATTACCGCTCTGAATGTTTGGTTGCTCGCTCAACAGATGGAGCCATTTAGTGCGGGAGCTCACAGAGATTTGTATTACATTTCGAGTACAAAAGGTTTGATAGGCAAAATCATCAGCTAGTATGATGGGGATCCTCGAATGGTCATTCTTAAGTTATGCCGTTGGTGCGTTGAGTAGGGGGCGCAGCTTGAACTGCCCCCCAAATTCGGTTTAAATTGCATTTTGGAGTACATCAACCAAACCTGTGATAAAAGTTTCGTTTTGGCACTGTGATTACAGATGTGCCATTCTTAAATGGCGCAATTGGTGCAAAACGCATTTAAGAAGGGCTCAAAGGGGGCGCTACAGTCACATTTAAATCACAATTTGAGTACATCAATGAAAGTTTGTGGAAATATACCTTAGAGCTTCCTGATGAAGAATCGGTAATTCTTAAGTGTCAAATTTGGTGCAAAACCCATTTAAGAACGACCCAAAGAGGGCGCTATTTTTTGCACATTTAAAACACGTCTTACGTACATTAATGAAACTTTGTAGAAATATTCTTTAGACCTTCCTGATAAAGGATCAACAGTTCTTAAGAGTCGAAGTTGGTGCAAAACCCATTTAAGAACGACCCAAAGAGGGCGCTATTTTTTGCACATTTAAAACACGTCTTACGTACATTAATGAAACTTTGTAGAAATATTCTTTAGACCTTCCTGATAAAGGATCAACAGTTCTTAAGAGTCGAAGTTGGTGCAAAACACATTTAAGAACGGCCTAAAGAGGGTGTTACTATTAGGTTATTGAAAAGGCCTATATTTACTTTCTTTAGGCCTATATATTCACTCATTTCTTCTCCTCTACATGTGCCACAACACGCTATTGTGAGCTCTTCTGTTTATGTTATTACTACTGTTGTTTCACTGAATATATAAGTGATAAAATTTTTTGAATGATAGTACTAATTGTAACTTGTCTTTTCAGGGGCTCGTGATTATAAAAAATTAGGGTTGCATAATACCAGTATAGTGGCTACTTTACTTTGTATGGAAGATAGCCAGTTAAGAAGGGTTTAACTGATGTTTTTATTATTCCCTTTGGCTGAATAATTGATCACAAATTTTGTAATATTTTTTTATTAATTTAAAATTTTGATAACCCACTAACATATTGAGGTCTTTTGTGAGTTTACGGGGTTATTTCAAAATTTAAGGAAAAATCATAACAGAATCAAGACGACCAGACATGCCAATAGAGACTGGGGTCCTTAAACCGGGTTCTTTGATTGGGTTCCTCACAGGCAAACACTTCAACCAATGCCTGAGCCTCTAACCTCTCTTTGCCTTGCCTTCGAAAGCCTGCATTTCAACGCCTTTCTAGAAACATGTGATTACAGAGAAGAGCTTCATACACTGATATCTACTGTGAAAGGAAATACCAATGCAGGAAACCATGGGATTGAGATGGTGATCAATGCAGATCTTTTTGAAAAATTTACGAAAGAGTATTCTGAATTCACCAAGACAACTGTATCAGGAGCTCATGGATACACTGCAAAGTTCTGGATGATGTATGTGGAGTACATTAACATGTTTCACCAACTTGAAAGAGCTATCCGGACAAATAACATCGAGCTCTGTCTTCACACTTACACTGATTATTGACCCGTCCTTTGCCACCGGCCACATCAACTATTCCCGGTGGTTAACAAAATACCAATTAGTGCTATTGAATATTGATGCGACTCATCCCAGACTTAGAGAGATACTTAATCGGGGTGTATACACAGTGCGAAGGACAGAACATGATTTCAGCAGAATTCTTGTAGATTTACAACTGGAACAAACTATTAATGCTGACGCTACATCTCGACTGACAGGAATCACCTCTTTCACTAATGACTACTCCGCTCACCTTAGATGGATGGTAACAAAGGCTACCCAAGCATCGTTCATTAGTTAGCAGCAATAGAGGACATAATTGACTAGCAAAGAAGATTTTACTACAGAACTTAGGCCAAGACGAATTCAACGTGACAATGAGGATCTTCAGAAAATCATCAAACAAATTTTAGATACGAACAATCTATTTGAAACACGGGAAGGTTCAGAGGTATTGTACAATATTTCCACAGGAAAAGGTACCAATGATGAAATCCATGAATGCCTTCTCTGTGTACCAACCAAAGGAAAAGTCAGACACAAGGAATGCATCCAGGCTTCCATGAGTAATCTAAATAAAATTTGTTTGAAAATCTAATAAAGAAGGAAAAGCTGAAAACCTTTGTAGATGGCTGAGCAAGCAATCGTCGGATAAATAACACTTCAAGTTGCAGTGCTTAAGGGATCACGTGATCTGATGGGACGTCTCCTTGTATTGTCCACCAAGAAGAGACAATGACATGCAGCATATTCTCCAGTACCCATTGATTCCAATACCTCTGTCCTTGACCAGCCCTGAAGAAGTGATGTCAAAGACCGATAGGAGTGCGCTCTTTAATATATCGAGAGTAAATTGAAAGGTCTTGAACAGCAGCCAAAGCACTTCAGTGCTTATATCATAGATGGACATTTTCTCTTACATACCTTGCCACTAAATTTGTCCCCACATACAGAGGACTAGCCAGAAGTATTCTTACCCAGAGTTTAACAACGTCAGCCAAACGCATACACATAGACTTTGATGACTATCCACAGACTTCAATTAAGGACACTGAAAGAGACAGGTGGGGACCTGACAACAGAACCTTCATCATCACAGGGTCAGAGCAGAGACGAGTGCCAAGAAATCTAAACGATGCCCTAAAGTCCAAGTCCTTCAAGAAGCAGTTACCTCAGTTTCTTACCAATGAATGGCAAAACTCTTCATATGCTAAAATTTTTGGCGATTGTGAAGTCTTCCTAGATGTCTAAGGGGAATGTTATAAGTTCCAGGTGACAGAGGGTATGATACAGCGAAACGCAGTAGATGAATTAGCCCTTATCAGTTGATCATGAGAATTGACACAGTGGTCACAGCATCCGACACAGATATTGCAGTTAAATTATTGTACCACTGCAATAGCTTTCAGCCAACATTGCGGATGGATATAAGAACAGTTTCAAAGAGTAATCGTCATTAAGTCAGCCTGACTGCAATATGGAAGGAACTAATATCATATCTTTGTGCAGCATTGCCAGCTTTCCATGCCTTCACTGGATCAGAGTATGCATCAGCGTTTGTCAGAAAAGGGAAGGTCAGGACTCTTCAAACTCTAGGAAAGCAACCTGACTATCAGAAGACTTTCAGAGTAATGGCAATGAGCTCTACAATTTCTAGTACGACGAATGAAGCTCTTCAGAGGTTCACAGCCACAATGTATGGAGCTGAGGATAAAGCAAACACTTGGCTGAATGAATTGAGGTATGAGAAGTTTATGAAGACATGGACCAAATCGAAATGGAAAATACTTACTAGCCAATTTGAAGGGCATAGATGCAAGTGGACTACTACCTTGCGAAGACGAGCTCAGTCCTTAAATTGAGCGTGCCTCTATTGTTGCTAACAACAAAGAGCAGATCACTCATATAGAGCAGCATCCCTCTGAAGAAAATGGCTGGCAGTTGGTTGATGGCCATTACAAACCGGTTAGATTCGAAGGGGAGCATTTCCATGAATGCCTTATCCTAGAAACAGATGATTAAGAAGCATTGGACAATGATGAGGACGACTTGGACATTGCATCTTCAGATGAAAATGAGTGTTGTGATGAGGATGACTTAAATCTTGTTACAGAAAGGCAGGCTGAGATGATAATTAACTATACCAGTAAATACTAGTTGAACTCATGATTATAAGTATATTCACATACCTTTTCCTAACAGAGAGAGAGAGAGAGAGAGAGAGAGAGAGAGAGAGAGAGAGAGAGAGAGAGATTCATCAGCAGTTTTAATGTTTCATCTTATAAACTTTAGCAATAGATTTATAACAAATGTGAAACATGTATGTGTGCACTAATTAATATGAGTGTGTCTATCAAAAGGCAGTTTTGGTTTCAAAGAGCATAATTACTTGCAAATAGACATGTTAGTGCCCGGTCATCACCTGTAGCAGCATATTATTAGATAGCAATGTTTTACCATATCTACGACTACTAATATCTTACAAAAGGTGTGAAACGTTACATTTAAAGAAAAAAAATAATTCACGAGTTAAATAAGTTAGATATTAAATTATGATATCCAGTTAAATAGCATAAATAAAGATCGAATTGTAAACAGTATTGGCCCGTATGGTATTTCCCACTTCACCAGTACACCTTTTCTTGTATTCACGCTTCACCAGTGTACCTTTTCTTGTATTCACACTTCACCAATGCACTTTTTCTTGTTTTCACTCTTCACCAGTGCACCTTTTCTTGTATTCGCTCTACACCAGTGAACCTTTTCTTGAATTCACTCTTCACCAATGTACTTTTTCTTGTATTCACTCTTCACCAGTGCACCTTTTCTTGCATTCACTCTTTACCAGTGCACCTTTTCTTGTATTCGCTCTTCACCAGAGCACCTTTTCTTGTATTCGCTTTTCACCTGTGAACCTTTTCTTGAATTCACTCTTCACCAGTGTACTTTTTCTTGTATTCACTCTTCACCAGTGCACCTTTTCTTGCATTCACTCTTCACCAGTTCACCTTTTCTTGCATTCACTCTTTACCAGTGCACCTTTTCTTGTATTCGCTCTTCACCAGAGCACCTTTTCTTGTGTTCGCTTTTCACCTGTGAACCTTTTCTTGAATTCACTCTTCACCAGTGTACTTTTTCTTGTATTCACTCTTCACCAGTGCACCTTTTCTTGCATTCACTCTTCACCAGTTCACCTTTTCTTGTATTCACTGTTCACCAGTGCACTTTGTTTGTATAAATAAATACTTAAATATATAAATTTGCAGTTCCTTTGTTCTTCTATATCATATAAAACAAAGATTCTCACAGTTTTATTCATGGTACATAGAGAGGTCATGGCACTAGAAAATATACGTTAATCCTCCATGTGCTAATATTGCACTCTCTTTAGGCCGTTCTTAAATGTGTTTTGCACCAACTTCGACTCTTAAGAACTGTTGATCCTTTATCAGGAAGGTCTAAAGAATATTTCTACAAAGTTTCATTAATGTACGTAAGACGTGTTTTAAATGTGCAAAAAATAGCGCCCTCTTTGGGTCGTTCTTAAATGGGTTTTGCACCAAATTTGACACTTAAGAATTACCGATTCTTCATCAGGAAGCTCTAAGGTATATTTCCACAAACTTTCATTGATGTACTCAAATTGTGATTTAAATGTGACTGTAGCGCCCCCTTTGAGCCCTTCTTAAATGCGTTTTGCACCAATTGCGCCATTTAAGAATGGCACATCTGTAATCACAGTGCCAAAACGAAACTTTTATCACAGGTTTGGTTGATGTACTCCAAAATGCAATTTAAACCGAATTTGGGGGGCAGTTCAAGCTGCGCCCCCTACTCAACGCACCAACGGCATAACTTAAGAATGACCATTCGAGGATCCCCATCATACTAGCTGATGATTTTGCCTATCAAACCTTTTGTACTCGAAATGTAATACAAATCTCTGTGAGCTCCCGGACTAATTCGTTTCGGATGGGAGTATCTGGCATCTTTTCATAGCACACTCATTTGTGTGTTAAAAGCCTGAGCTTTACTATCTTCCTTCAGTATAGTTTTTGGTTGGGGGTACACTCGGGCACCCTATTCTATCTTATTTCTCTTCTTCTTGTTTTGTTAAAGTTTTTATAGTTTATATACGAAATATTTATTCTAGTGTTGTTACTGTTCTTTAAATATTTTATTTTTCCCCGTTTCCTTTCCTCACTGGGCTATTTTCCCTGTTGGGACCACTGAGCTTAGAGCATCCTGCTTTTCCAACTAGGGTTGTGGCTTAGCAAATAATAATAATAATAATAATAATAATAATAATAATAATAATAATAATAATAATAATAATGGGTGCGTGTTTCCAGAGTC
>NC_090727.1:30875522-30893022 GCF_036898095.1 Palaemon carinicauda
ACTCAGTAGATAGACCTAAAGGCTCCCCAAAGGCCCCAACCTTAGCTCACAAGGATGGCGAGGTTGCAATGACAAAAGGAACTAACAAGTTTGAGAGGGACTCGAACCCCAGTCTGGCGATCACCAGTCAGGGACGTTTCCAATATGTGTATATATATATATATATATATATATATATATATATATATATATATATATATATATATATATATATGTATATGTATATATGTGAGTATATAATATTATATACTGTATATATACAGTACGTATGTATATATATACACATATACATATACACACACACACATATATATATATATACATATATATATATATATATATATATATATATATATATATATATATATACATATATATATATATATACATATATATATATATATATATATATATATATATAGATAGATAGATAGATAGATATTTAGATAGATAGATAGACAGACAGACAACTAGATATCTATATAAAAATATGTCTATAATGTCATAGAAGTGTATATACAGACATCCAACGTTACAACAAACTAAGAAAAACGTGTAACTAGAAATTAGAGAGACAATTTCAAATTTCCCCTTCATCGTCTCCTAAATTCGTAAATAACTTTCTTGTTTCCAATTTGGTCCAGTAATTGTGTCAACTACGAACCGTTGACTCCGGCCTTCTCCCCGAGGTCTGTCTCCATCGCTGTCTGTTGACTTGCTGAGATAGAAGTATTCATGAGGTGGACTCACGTTCCCTTACGGGTGATCAATTGACAGAACTAGGGCAGACCTCACTGAAGGAAGGTTCACTGTAGTTTTATTCTTCTTCTTCTTCTTCTTCTTCTTCTTCTTCTTCTTCTTCTTCTTCTTCTTCTTCTTCTTCTTCTTCTTCTTATTATTATTATTATTATTATTATTATTATTAGCTAAACTACATCACTAGTTGGAAAAGTAGAATGCTATAAGACCAAAGGCTCAAACAGGGGATAATGACCCAGTTAGGAAAGGAAGTAAGGAAATAAATAAACTACAAGGGAAGTAATGAACAATCAAAATGATATATTTGAAGATCAGTACCTACTAATGTTATCAATTCAATCACTCACATTTAATGGAATGCCCTTATTTTCATTCTAGCTCTCGACAAACCATTTTGTAGCTCCAATTCTAGTACTATTGAAAGGCTAAAAGTCAATAATACTTTCAACAATGATTGCAAAAACTTACTGTACATCCGCAATTTTTTTTATGGAAATCTGCTATTGATTCTTCACTTAGTAATGATAGTGGCTGAGTATGTATCATCTAAAATACAATACAAATCTACAATCAGAACACGCTAATCTGACAGATATTGAAAAACAAAAAAATTCTTTGATTAAACTAAGTAAAAAAAACATTAAATGGTTTTGTTACATTTACGGATTTTTTTTTTAGTGTTTTTGTTACATTTGCGAATTTTTACGAGAGATTTTGTTACATTTACGAATTTTTAAGAGAGATTTTGTTACATTTTAGGTTTTTTTTAGTGTTTTTATTACATTTAACGATTTTTAGATGTTTTTGTTACACCTAATAATTTTTAGGTGTTTTTGTTACATTTGCGGATTTTTAAGTGTTTTTGTCACATTAAATGATTATTTTAGTGTTTTTGTTACATTTGCAGATTTTTTTAAAGTGTTTTTGTTACATTTACGGATAAAGTGGAAGAGCCATAGATCCCTGCTGATCAAAGACGCTTATTATAAACCAAAACATGAATAAATATATATAAGATAGATAAATAATGATGTCAAATAAGGGAGCAGTGAGGCACTTCCTTTCTTTGTTTCTTAGGGAAGGAGAAAGGGGAGGGGTAGGAAATAGAAGGGGACAGAATTGGAAGAGGGTTATTATCCAAATAGGTTATTCCTTTGACCTTTGGCGCTTGATTTACAGGTATTGGATCACTGGACGAAACAAACACCACGCCTGGCTTCTAATGCATATCGCTAAATGCCAGCGGAATTTGTTCTAATCGGGAATACTGACAGGCACATCTGATGGTACATATCGATTTTTTTGTTCTAATCGGGAATACTGACAGGCACATCTGATGGTACATATCGATTTTTTTGTTCTAATCGGGAATACTGACAGGCACATCTGATGGTACATATCGATTTTTTTGTTCTAATCGGGAATACTGACAGGCACATCTGATGGTACATATCGATTTTTTTTCCGGGCTTGTTTACTTTGGCTGATATTCATTTTATGCCAGGATAAAGATAGATGATATCCCATTTAAAGGTTGTTAGAGGTAAGATAGTACTTGGGATGATCTTCCTAATCAGGTAGTTGAATCGGTGGAACTTCAAAGGTTCAATGTTGTAGTAAATGTTTCTATGTTAAACAGGCTGACATAAGACTCTTTTTATAGTTTATATAAGATCTTTTAATGTTATTACTGTTCTTAAAATATTTCATTTTAATTTTTCATTACTTCTCATGTAATTTACTTATTTCCTTTCCTCACTGGGCAATTTTTTCCTGTTGGAGCCCTTCGGCTTGTAGCATCCAACTTTTCCAACTAGGGATGTAGCTTAGCTAGTAATAATAATAATAATAATAATAATAATAATAATAATAATCATAATAACAATAATCATAATAACAATAACAATAATAATAAGAGTAAAATGTTATTCATTACACGTAATCAATTAAATTATCGAATGATATCGTTTTTCATAATTAATTTTAGTATCAAAGGAATTCTCATCGTGGGTCGATATATTCTTGTACTTAATAAGAACTCTTGCAAATTTTAGAATAATATATATATATATATATATATATATATATATATATATATATATATATATATATATATATATATATATATATACATATTCTGATCAAGCTAAATTCTTAAGTTCAGAGTAAAGGTTGTCACCTTTCACTGTCATAGGATTCACTTTTGCTTGTCTGGTAGTTCTATCTCTTTGTCTCAAGATAGTGGCATCAATGATCGCTGTTATGATGCCACATAATATCTAATAATTAATCAAATAGTCTGAAAAATAGCACTTAATCACTAAATGTTAAAATCCTACAATATAAATTACAAAGGTACAAATAAATGTATTCTTTTTATGTGTAAATAATAACACCCAAATTAATGATAGAACATTTTCGAAACGAAATGTTTAGCAATATATGCCCTCGACATTAGTACCTTGCAATTGTAATAATATTCATTAAAAATCACAATCTTTTCTGAGGAGACGACACGCCTACTGGTCCTAATATCACGACCAAACCAGACAGAAATAACAACCACAGGAAAGGAGTTATTATCCTGTGTACATAATATATATATATATATATATATATATATATATATATATATATATATATATATATATATATATATATATATATATATATATATATATATATATATATATATATATATATGTGTGTGTGTGTGTGTGTGTGTGTGTGTGTGTATACAGTCCTACATGTATTGATATACTGTTAATACATAAACATACTATGTCCAATAGAAAAAAAAATTGGAGTTAATTCTGAACGGTTTCGTATCTACGCTTTGTACCAACCGTGTTTCACACAATTATACATAATTCCTTTTGTATATATTATGCTTGTATCTTCGCTCCTCCCTCGCACTAAAACGAACATGAAAATTCCTGTCTGGTTTTTCATCTGTGATATTGTCTGTCTTGTGAACTTGTCATGTCCTGTTGCCTTGAGGTTTTGTATATAAGGAGAGTGTTCCACAACAATATAACTCAGTCGTTTCCAATCTGCCTTTGATTTCACAACTCCTCTCTCGGCCCGTCACATTGGTGACCCCGGAAGTCGACTCGCTCCCACCGCCTTCCACCCCCACCCCCTCGCCCCTTCATCGTTGGTACTATGGCGGACTCTACGGCAGTTGGTGCTGCGGCCGCTCCATTCAAACTTTCATCGTTTGCCAGCGGAGAGGCGTTTGCTTGGTTTCAGCGCGCAGAAGTCCAGTTTCATATCAAGGGCGTGACTCGCTCAACCACCAAAGCGGATTATGTTCTCGTGGCGATACCCGAGGACACCTTCCCAGAAATATCCGACTGGCTTTGTGAACAAGGAGACACCCCAATAGCGTATGACGACCTCAAATCATACCTTCTGCAGCAGTACTCGCCGTGTCGCCAGCCGCTCGTATAGCAAAGCTTTTTCAGCTCTCGCAACAACCGTTGGGGGACCAAAGGGCTTCGCTTGCCCTCAGGGAAATGACCAGTATCGCTCGCCTTCAACCTGCCGCAGACGGCTCTCCTCGTGAGGTGAACCTACTCCGTGCCCTTTGGATACGCCGTTTACCTGAACCTGTGCGCGCTGCCATACCCGATGTCGATAGTTTACCCATAAAGGATTTGATGACCAAAGCCGACACCCTTATGGACAGCCACTTCAAGACCTCCATCAACGCCTCCACCCCCGACGACGAGGATGCCTATTCAACATCAACCGAAGCTGACATGAATGCCGTAGGACATACACGCCTACCCCGTGACGTGCCGAAGCGGCGACAAAGCCGCCCACCACCCACCAATCGCTCGCGCCCCAACGAACGACTTCTACAGCCACTTACTACCTCCCATCCGCCGCAGTTTTGCTACTACCACTTCAGATTCAGGGCAACCGCGAAGAAGTGCGCCACAGATTGTCAGTGGCCAAAAAACGTGTAAGTAGGCCATCGCTTGTGGCGGTGGCCTCCCATGTTTCTAATCTTTTCTTTTTACAGGATGCAGGAACGGGCATGCGATTTTTGGTAGACACGGGTGCTTGTCGTTCTCTTTTGCCAAGGAAACTCTTCAAGGCACAACGTAGTCTGTCTACATCTGCCGACGTCCGCAGCTACCAAGCGGTAGCTGCCAACGGATCTGCGATACCCACCTACGGTTACGAGAGCCTCACATTATCGTTCGGAAACGGTAAATTCAATTGGAAGTTTCTCGTTGCTGACGTCACAATGCCAATCCTCGGTGCGGATTTCCTCTTTCATTTCCACCTTCTGGTCGATGTCGCCCACCGACGATTGGTCAACGCAGACTCGTACTTGTCGACACCTCTTCAACCCGCCCCCTCTAACCTCGCTCTCCACATCAGCGCACCCACGGATGCCTACGCCCACCTCCTCACGTCGTACCCGGAAGTTTTCCGTCCAGAACTTCACCAAACGCCCACGGTTCCTGCCAAGCACGGTATTTATCACCATATCAAGACGACGGGACCCCAGTCTTCGCAAAATTCAGACGTCTGGCACCGGAACGATTGGCAGCCGCCAAACAGACGTTCGCCGAAATGGAGAAAATGGGCCTTTGCCAAAAGGCCTCCAGCCCATGGTCGTCACCCTTACACATCGTTCTGAAGAAAGACGGCTCCCTCCGTCCGTGCGGGGATTACAGGCGCCTGAACATGCAAACAGAACCGGATCACTACCCCCTCCCAAACATTGCCGATGTAACCTCCTACCTGCACAAAGCAAAGGTTTTCTCTACGCTCGACCTCCTGAAGGGGTATTATCAGGTGCCTATGAACCCAGAAGACATCCCCAAGACCGCCATCACCACTCCGTTTGGCACATACACCTTCAATTACTCCTGTTTTGGCCTTCATAATGCTGGGGCAACGTTTCAACGTCTCATGGATGGCATCTTAGGGGACCTCCCTTTCTGTGTATGTTATGTGGACGACATACTTGTGTTCTCCTCCTCAAAAGAGGAACACCTCCGTCACCTGCGCATCGGGCTCGACCGCCTGCAACAAAACGGCCTTGTAGTCCGGTACGACAAGTGTAGTTTTGGCGCCAACGAAGTGTCGTTCTTAGGGCACCGTATCACTCCTGAAGGAGTCCATCCCCTCCCTGAGAAGGTAGCAGCCGTTCAGAATTTCCCCACGCCCTCGACCGTCAAAGCTCTGCAGGAATTCTTGGGCATGATCAACTATTATCACCGTTTTCTGCCAGCCATTGCCGCCACTCTTGCTCCCCTCTACGCCTCCCTCAAGGGCAAGCCAAAGGACCTGAAGTGGGGTCCCCTTCAAGAAGCAGCCTTCTGCAATGCAAAGAAGGCCCTATCAACTGCTGCGGCTCTCACTTTTCCTATCCCACACGCCCCTCTCCTTCTCTCCACCGATGCCAGCGACGTCGCTATTGGTGCAGTACTCGAGCAGGTGGTCAAAGGCTCGCCCCGCCCATTGGCCTTCTTCAGCAGAAAACTGTCCAAGGCAGAATCGGGTTATTCTACCTTCGATCGAGAATTGTTGGCGGTGCACTTGGCTGTCCGTCACTTTCGCCATTTCTTAGAAGGTACGCCCTTCGTCATTCGCACAGACCACATGCCTCTGGTGCACGTCTTCACTCGACAGTCTGACGCCTGGTCCGCCCGTCAACGCCGACATCTCTCCGCCGTGGCTGAATACAATTGCACCCTCCAATACGTCCCTGGGAAAATGAATCCCGTTGCCGATGCCCTGTCAAGAAACACGTTGGCTGCCGTTCAACTGGGATTGGATTACAACGCCCTGGCTGAAGCCCAACGACAGGATCCAGAGTATCAAGCTTGTAGGACATCCTGCACGTCCCTCCGTTGGGAGGATTTTCCCCTCGAAAACTCCAACACCACCCTCCTCTGTGATGTCAGTACTGGTAGACCGCGACCTTGGATTCCTGCTCCCATGCGCCGACAGGTGTTTGATTTCATCCACGGCCTTTCACATCCCTCGTGCCGTTCTACTGCACAGCTGCTCAAGGCAAAGTTCATTTGGCACGGCATTTCTAAGGATGCTAAGGATTGGGTCCGTGCCTGTACTTCTTGCCAAACTTCCAAAGTACATCGACACACTGATTCAGGAGTGGGCACCTTTCCTCAACCTCAGCGTCGTTTCGCACACATTCACGTCGACGTTGTAGGCCCCCTACCCACATCACAAGGACATCGTTACCTGTTTACCGTCATCGACCGCTCCACTCGTTGGCCTGAAGCCATTCCCATGGAAACTGCAACGTCCGCCTCATGTACATCTGCCTTACTCTCTGGATGGATTTCAAGATTCGGTATCCCTGACCATATTACTTCTGACAGGGGAACCACTTTCACCTCTCAGTTATGGACGTCATTAGCGAATCTCCTGGGCATCACCCTACATCAGACAACGGCCTACAACCCCGCTGCCAATGGAATGGTTGAACGTTTTCATCGCACCCTCAAAGCAGCTTTGATGTCCCGCTGCAAGGATTGCAACTGGTTTACTCAGCTTCCCTGGGTCCTCCTTGGACTAAGGACCACTCCTAAAGACGACCTCGACATCTCGGCAGCCGAAATGGTGTATGGCGACCCGTTGGTCGTCCCTGCCGAGTTTTTTCCTTCTACAACCTCCTCCGACGATCTCCAGCGCATACGTCACGTCGTGGGAAAATTTACTCCGTGCCGCCAGACTTACAAGCCCCCAGCGAAGCATCACATACCAACGGACTTGCACTCTGCAACGCACATCTTCCTGCGCAACGACACCAGCAAGCCACCATTAACGCCCCCTTACACGGGACCTTTCCTTGTGATCCGACGCAGTCCGAAAGCATTCCTCCTAAACATTCGGGGCAAAGAAGACTGGTTCTCCATTGATCGTCTAAAACCTGCTTATCTTCTGCCAGATGACCCGCCTACAGTTCGCCTCTCTAGATCAGGGCGCCCTATTTAACATGTACAGTATGTCATTTTTAGGGGGGGAGCCATGTACCAACCGTGTTTCACACAATTGTACATAATTCTTTTTGTATATATCATGCTTGTATCTTCGCTCCTCCCTCGCACTAAAACGAACATGAAAATTCATGTCTGGTTTTTCCTCTGTGATATTGTCTGTCTTGTGAACTTGTCATGTCCTGTTGCCTTGAGGTTTTGTATATAAGGAGAGTGTTCCACAACAATATAACTCAGTCGTTTCCAATCTGCCTTTGATTTCACAACTCCTCTCTCGGCCCGTCACAGCTTCTTCTTTGTCTGCATATATATATATATATATAACGGATTTTGAGCGAAGCGAAAAATCTATTTTTGGGTGAGATAGCCATGTCGTCCTGATGGAAGTTCCTATAGGGTAGCTTCCTAGGGTATATTACAACTACGGCGATATTCCCAGAGAATTTACCTTAAGGTACCAGAATTCTAACTCCTGGAGCGAGTATCCCTCGTGAAAGGGATATCGCGACATATCAGAGGACGTATTCTAGACACGTCACATGGCAATCTACTACCTAAATAGAGATTCGTCTCGTAAGAGGGAGATTGACGAGATACGAATTCGGGAAGAAAAAGGGGGGAGCCGCTCCCAAGGCCTCCCAATCCCCCGATTCGTATGCGTGCCTGGCGCCAATCCTGGCGCCATCTGTATTCCTTGTAGCGTACACGAGGTGCTACAGATACTGTATGTAGGGAGGGGTCCTACAGTCCTTTCTTAGAAAGGCAAGGGCGGGTCCATCAGGACGACATGGCTATCTCACCCAAAAATAGATTTTTCGCTTCGCTCAAAATCCGTTTTTTGGGCTCAAGCCATGTCGTCCTGATGGAAGTGTACCAGAGCATTACTGTATCTGTGGATTCTCAGAACGTGCCGTACTCCCCGGAGATATTTATTCCCGGTCGACTAGACCTAGAGACCTAAGATGTTACCGTTATACATCTTTTCAACTAACTATAAACTATGTTAGAGCTTCCTGCCCCCTACAAGGAAGAGTCCTACTAGACTCTGGAAAGTCTCGAAGAGTACATATATCTATGTATGAATCTCAGGCAAGCTAATATAGTGGCCTCGCCCTATATTAGGTAAAGCATAGTTTGTATAGAACTACTGCGTCAATATATTGACCAGTCATCCGCACAATACTTGTATTGGACAAAGGTTTATATCCGCATAGGAAGAAACTAATAAAACCGCCCTCGTCCCTTTATGGGACGGAGTCCTCCCATTAGGGGACTTACATAAACCAATGCAACATAGCTTGCAAAACAGAACAATTCTATCAGAATTATCCCAGATAAGATACATAGAATTTAAATGCTCAATTATACCAATAAATTGACACAGGTGAAAGAGACGCAAGGTTCTCAAGAACAAGTTTATTGACAGATAATAAACAGACAGGTTAACAACAAATATATATATTTATATAAAAGGGGATAACCCAAAACTTTAAGCATAAGTATGATAGTAAACAGAACTTGTTTATCTGAAAGAAAAACCATTAAACACCACTTTAATGAGATACCAAGGTATCAAGTCATAAAAAATCTGTATTACAAATCAATCACATTAGCGTTAGAAACGCTTGGCACACATGTCTGAACTTATGCGAGGTTCACCTTTGAAGGAAGGAACAGTCTGTATGGGCACTTGGTGCCCTCATTTTAGTTTGTAGTACAGTATGTACCTACACACTCACCCTGGACTTAATCGTCCCAATTAAGATCATTGTTCCTCGCAGAGTTAAACAGTAGGGTTAACTACACGACCCACTGCTACCACAGATCTCTTAAGTTCCTCTACTTGCTTCGCATAGTGGCGAAAGAACACCCTGGAAGATTTCCAGCCCGTGTATGAACGGAGATGTTCAAAATCCATACAATTAAAGAAATTTAGGGATGAGGCAACTTTCCTCGGATCGTGACCTGCGGGTGTACTGTCAGGATCCGCTCTGCGAATAAAATATGTCATTTTCGCTCTGAGTTGATTCAGAGATAAATTTGAGCCTGATGTTTCTCCCCTGAATAGTTGACTACCCTTGAAGTCTGAAGTTCTACGAAGATAGACCTTTAGGCATTCTACTGGACATAGAGATGCATCTTCTTTCAGAGGGCAGATTCTCCAGGGACCCCACCTGTTGGTGGGTAACTCATTCTTGGCGAGAAACGTAGGATCCGGAAACAGGTTCAGCTCCCCCCCATCCAGGAACTGAACACGACCTGCCTCTCTTGAGAGGGCTACGATCTCACTAACCCTGGCCCCGGACGCGAGTGCAAATAGGAAAATAACTTTTTGCGTTAAATCCTTTAACGCACATTCTTCATTGCTCAACAGGGAGGCGAAATGAAGAACTTTGTCTAAAGACCATGAAATGGGCTTTGGAGGTGCTGAAGGTCTGAGCCTAGCGCAGGCTTTCGGAACTTTATTAAAGATCTCGTTACCTAGGTCGATCTGGAAGGCAAATAAAATGGGTCTCATCAAAGCCGATTTACATACTGAAATCGTGTTAGCTGCCAATCCTTGGCCATGGAGGTGGATGAAGAAAGATAAGCAGAAGTCTGTTGAGATCTCCTGCGGATTCTTTGCCTTTACAAAGGCCACCCACTTTCTCCAAGATGACTCATATTGCCTTCTAGTCGATTTGCACTTGTATTCCTCTAGGAAGTCTATGCTAGCTCTCGAAATCCCGAAACGCTTTCTCACCGCTAGGGCGAGAAAATCATGGGCTGCAGGGTCTGGGTTTTCTGTAATGAAGCGCAGACAGTCGACTTCTGGACTCGCTGGGTCAGAACTGGATGTGGTAGCGGCACGAACTTCATCTGTAGTTCCAACGCCAAGGGGAACCACATACTGTTCGCCCACTTGTGGGCCACTATTGCCGCTACCCCCTTGAAGGATCTCAGTTTGTTGAGGACCCTCAACAGAAGGTTGTGAGGAGGGAACAGATAAATCCTGGACCACCTGTTCCAGTCGAGGGACATTGCGTCCACTGCTTCCGCTAAGGGGTCCTCGTACGGGGACACGTACAGGGGCAACTTCTTGTTGTCTTTCGTCGCAAAGAGGTCTATTTGCAGTTCTGGGACTTGATTCAGAATGAAGGAAAATGATCCTGCGTCTAAGGACCATTCCGACTCTATCGGTGTGAACCTGGATAGAGCGTCCGCTGTCACATTGCGGACTCCTTGAAGGTGAACTGCCGACAGGTACCACTTCTTCTTTTCTGCCAATCGGAAAATGGCTAACATCACTTGGTTGAGAGGTGGTGACCTCGACCCTTGTCGATTCAAGCATCTCACAACCACCTCGCTGTCTGTCACCAATCTTATGTGGATCGAGTGACGCGGGGAGACTTTCTTTAAGGTAAGGAGCACTGCCATAGCTTCTAGAAAGTTTATATGAAAGGTCCTGAATAGCTTGGACCAAGTCCCCTGGACTTTTTTCCGATGAGAGTGACCTCCCCATCCCTCCTTTGAGGCGTCTGAGTGAATCGTCATCGACGGGGGAGGTGGCTGAAGAAGAACCGACTTCTTTAGATGTCTGGCTTGGGACCAAGGTCTGAGAAGAGTACGTAGCCGAGGCGGCACTGGTCTTCTCAGGTCTCTTCGCGCGTTTGATGCATACCTTCTCCAAACTCTGGTTGCATCCTTTAGCTGTGCTCTTAGCACTGGGTCTGTCACTGAAGCAAACTGGAGAGAGCCTAGTACCCTCTCCTGTTCGCGTCTTGATATCCATTTGGAATCTAGAAGTCTCTTGACAGAGCCCGCTATCTCCTTCCTTTTCTTCATTGGGATGGAGAAACTGTGTGACAAAAGGTCCCAGTGGATTCCCAGCCACTGGAACTTTTGGGATGGAGAAAGTCGAGACTTTTTCTTGTTGATCTTGAAGCCTAGGTACTCTAGGAACTGGATCACCTGACTGGAAGCTTGTAAGCATTCGGTCTCGGATGCTGCCCACACCAGCCAGTCGTCCAGGTAGGCTACTACCTGAATTCCCTTTAGGCGTAATTGTTTGAGAGCTGCGCTCGCAAGCTTCGTGAAAATCCTTGGGGCTATGTTTAGCCCGAATGGCATGGCTCTGAAGGCGTACAGTTTCCGCTGTAGCCTGAACCCTAGGTAGGGGGAGAGTCGACGGCTGATCGGGATGTGCCAATAGGCGTCTGACAAGTCTATAGAGACTGAGTATGCCCTCTTGGGCAGTAAGGTCCTTATGTGTTGCAGTGTTAGCATCTTGAATTTGCAATTCACTATGAACTTGTTGAGTGGTGACAAGTCCAGAATGACTCTGAGCTTTTCCGAGTCTTTCTTGGGAACACAAAACAGCCTCCCTTGGAATTTGATGGACTTCACCTTTCGGATCACATTTTTCTCCAACAGTTCTTGAACGTACTCCTCCAAAATGGGGGTGGAGTGTTGGAAAAACCGAAGGCATGGGGGTGGAGTGCTGTACCAGCTCCAACCCAGTCCATTCTTGAGTAGGCTTTGGGCCCAGGGATCGAAGGTCCAGCGATCCCAAAATTTCATTAGTCTCCCTCCTACCGGTATCGTTTCACTTGGACTGCCGTCCTGAGGTCTTGCCTCCTTGACCACGACCACCTCTGAATCCCCTTCCCCTTGAGGGGCGCCTAGACGAGCCTCTGGCTGCTCCTCTAGGCTTTGCACGAAAGGAAGAAGACTGTCCTTCGAACGTTGGGGTGAATGTGGTTGACTGACCTGGCACAGCCTGGGGTACCCACTGAAAAGTAGTCGGGGTTTGTGCCACCATCTGGGGCACTGGAGGCAAAGGCAATTGCAGTTGCTGTTGCTGTCTATAAGGCTTGGCTGGCCGAGACGGTAGCCTAGTCCTCATATTCTTCCTCTTAGGTTGAGGACCCTCATCCGGGGAAGATTTTCTTTTGATAGCCAGGCCCCACTTCTGGAGAAGGTTTCTATTCTCCACGGCGGCCTTATCAACAACCTCTTTGACCACATCGGTAGGGAAAAGGTCTTTTCCCCAAATGTTGGAGGATATTAACTTCCTTGGCTCGTGTCTCACCGAAGCCCCGGTGAACACGAACTCCCTGCAAGCTCTCCTTGCCTTGACGAAGCCATAAAGGTCCTTCGTCACTGTGGCTAGGTGAGACTTAGCCACAACCATGAACATTTCATGGACCTTAGGGTCACTTGCCATCGTCTCAAGAGTAGTCTGATGAGACATTGAGGCAGCCAGTCTTTCTTTTGTCTCGAACTCTCTTCGTAAAAGAAATTCGGACAACTTGGGGAGGTCCTCGCCGAATTGCCGTCCGGCAATATCAGCCTCCAACTTTCCCACTGAGAATGTCAGATGGACATCCTTCCAGTCCTTGTGGTCCATAGGCAGAGCCAGCGACAAGGGTTTACACTCCTCCAGGGAGGGGCAAGGCTTGCCGGCCTCGATTGCCTTTAGGACAGCCGCAAACCCTTTTTGTAAAAAGGGGAAGGCTCTATCAGAAGAGGACACAAAAGAAGGGAGCTTCTTGCTCAATGCTGCTACCTTCGAATTCGAGAAGCCCCTCTCTTTCATCGAGGATGAAAGTAGGGCTTGAGCCTTAGCATGGTCCATAATAATGACCTCTTTCGGCTCTGTCTCCTCCCTTGAAGCTGGTTCTTTTCTCAGCCGGACATAGCAGTCCGGATATGATGCCTTGCTGGGCCAGAATTCTACCTCCTCTAGGAGAACTGAACCCAGCTTATCCGAAATGACGATCTTACCAGTCGTCATTGGCATGTGCTCAGCATACCTCCATGGGTTAGCGTCTGAGCATATGGGAAGGTCTTTCACATTGAGCCTTTTCCGGGGCCCATGTGATTCTGCTAGGGACTGCATACGCAGTTCCATTGCAGCCGCCTTCTCCTGATTCTCCTTCTGCATTTGTTGGATCATTCCAACAATCGAAGAGAGGGCCTGTCCCAGTTCTACTGGGAGACCAGCGGATGTTGAGGGGATGGGCTCCGGCATCTGAACCGGAGTAGCCGACACCTCGTCGACCCCATCCTCTGCGACATCCGGGGTTTGAACTTGATCCTGACCTTCTGCCAGGAGGTCTTCTTCCAAACCTTCGTCCACATCAGACATCCTGTCACACAACTGGATGTCTTGCATCGCATCTGCGACTTCCTCGTCCACCTGGACTAGGTCTTGGGGGATCTCCTCTTGAGGCTGGGGAATCACTGCTTCAGCTGATGCCTGGGGAAAAAGATACGCCCTCATCTTCTCACTAGGAAGATAAGGGCCAGAGGTGTTCTTCTTGAAGCCCCTTACCCAAGTACGGAGCTTTTCCCTAGCTATATCCCTTGATTCCGTCGTTCTAGGGGAATCAAAAGCCTCAGTAATCAGGTTAGTGCATACAGTACATACCTGAGGGTCCCAATACTGGAGATCATCCTTGGAGACAGCGCATGCTGCGTGTCTCCTACAACACTCATGTCCGCAGAGGTTCCTGCTACGGACATTGCAGAAAACATTTCCGCACTTCGGAGGGTCCTCCTGTAAAGAGAAAAAATTTCCATGAGTATCAAGTGAACTATGTATCACTGGATATGCATAGTATAGCATAACAATTCATAAAGGAAAGACACACACGTGTTTCCCTCACAACCCATTGTTGCAGCTTTCCAGATAATAAAATCAAAATTGGTTTATCTCTACTAGAGTAACCAATGCAAGGTTTCCAGAGGAAACAGGTGGAGCTCACACCTAGGCAATGATTTTAAAATCCTGGATAATAGACGGGGAAGACTCTGCTTCCTGTCTGAGGGCAACAGCAAAGGGCTGTGCAAGAAAACACAATAGTGTTAGAAGATACAGTGCTGTACCTAAACTTTTACTATAGTTTTCTTCTTACTGTATATGCTATACAGAAGAATACTAGTACAGTATAGGAGGATGTGTGCCGGCCTGCCTTTGCCGGCCGGCACACACCACAATTAGCTTTAAAGTATACTACTTAACAGCTATAGGGCGGCAGCCTTCTGGTTCAAATGCTTGTGCCGTCGGCAGTAACTGCCGGCCAGCAACAGCCAGTGTTGGCCGGCAATGACTGCCGGCCAGTAACTACACAAGGTAGTACCTAGCTGCCGGCCACACTCTTGGTGACCGGCAGACAAGGACTGACATAAGCCAGCCGGCAAAGGTACAAGACCAATGCCAGCCGGCAGCAAAAGAACCAGAAGACTACACCTGCCCGGCTGTCTGCCTCATAGGCCGGCAGCCGGGACAGGTACAGCACTAGAAGAAAATAGAATGGATGCCGGGATAAGAGTGTACACGACCCCCAAAGCCCGGCAACCGAAAGAGTGCATATAAGGAAGGGGAGAAACTTAATTCAGGCTTCCTTGACCAATGCCGTCCGGCTCTGTCGGCAGGCATGGATGAGGGACCAAGAGAGGTCCGGGCAGCACTCGAAAACATAAGGTCCTTGCCGGCCAGCATCTCAGCCGGCCGGCAATGGCCTTAGTCAATTCCACATCCCAACCTATACTAGGTCCAGAAGTAGAATGACGTACAGTACAGTAATACCCCTGCCGGCCAGCTCTGCCGGCCGGCAGGGTACAGTACAGTAATGGCAAGGCCATTACGGAGATAGAGGGGGAAGGGACAAAAGGGTCCTGCCAACCTTGCTTTAGTGACAGATCACCCGCAGCCAAGAACTCTGTCTTAGCCTAAGGGAGATCTAAGGGAAAGGGCCAGCAATACTTGCCAGCTTCCAAAGCACCAAAGCAAGGAAGGCGTTGCTATTCCCAAGGGAAGATTTTATCCTCCCCAAGAACAGCAACAGGACTTTAGTCTGGTCGATCACAAAGGGAGGAATCATACTACAGAAACCTTCGATAGTGACCTAAGGGAGCTAAGCTCCCTTTAAAAGTGTTAGGTCAGCGAGGGGAACTCTGCCCCAAGCCAGACAACACGGACCAGACTAAAAAACTCTGTTGTTCTGTCCCTCTTTGAACCAGACTTTGCTGGAACAGGAAGGTACAGTAACACCCTAGTATAGTTTTATCGAAAATAAATTCGGAAAAAACCACTTAGGGATAAGCCCAAGGCTTAAACAGAGGGAAAGGGATTGCATACCTTCTCCGAAGAAAAGAAAGCAACCGGGGAGAATAATAAAGTATACTAAGGTTCCATAAGCAAATAACCTAGGCACCAAGAGAATCGATTACCTAATTCACCGAAACTCTCACGTATACAATCTTGGAAATATTCCACACAGTCTAAATTGTATAAAATATAGCCTAAAGCTTTAATAAACTTTTAATTACACTCGGAAAAACCAAAATCATGCATTAAGTACTAGGACCAAACGACTAGGCTACATGGCCTAGCGTAGGCCAGAATGGCGAATACTTCGCCAAATAATACTAAGCACGAAAGGAAATCCTATGTAACGCTAAATAGCTAAAATTTATTAAGCAAAACAACCAGGAATGTCACTCTGACTAACTAATTTATACCTAGCGAGTGACAGTGTCCAGGACACCTCTGGTAGGCTACGGCTCTTGTATCAAAGATTAATCCTATTAATCACTCAAAATTTTACCAAGAGCCTACATTTATACATAACAGACACTATACTCAACTTATCCGAGGCCAACGAAGACGGAGAAGCCATGAAAAGCTGAATAAATCCAAGATTTGCGAGAAAAACAGGAAAAAACACCGAGTTGTTAAGCTACGCAAAAAGGAATACAGATGGCGCCAGGATTGGCGCCAGGCACGCATACGAATCGGGGGATTGGGAGGCCTTGGGAGCGGCTCCCCCCTTTTTCTTCCCGAATTCGTATCTCGTCAATCTCCCTCTTACGAGACGAATCTCTATTTAGGTAGTAGATTGCCATGTGACGTGTCTAGAATACGTCCTCTGATATGTCGCGATATCCCTTTCACGAGGGATACTCGCTCCAGGAGTTAGAATTCTGGTACCTTAAGGTAAATTCTCTGGGAATATCGCCGTAGTTGTAATATACCCTAGGAAGCTACCCTATAGGAACTTCCATCAGGACGACATGGCTTGAGCCCAAAAATATATATATATATATATATATATATATATATATATATATATATATATATATATATATATATATATATATATATATATGCATATGTGTGTTTGAGTATACTTGAGCTCCTTTCAGCAAATATTACCAGAAAAAGAATGTTATTCAATTATTTGGAAAAATTTATTGAATGAAACCTGATGAAGGTTTTTTACATAGATACCAGTTTGTATTCTGTAACATAAATATTTGCATTATAAACACATTAGTTTTAAATGTCTGAATAAAAATAATTACTCCAAGCCTTTAGACGAAAATAGTTATCTTCAAAATATTAAAATAAAATATCTGATATTAATAGTAGAGATGTCATAATAACCGCATAACTAGCAATTATTAACTCATTAATTCCGTGCAATTGGCAATTCATCACCTATGTACCTCCAACATCGCTTAAAATAATCTTTTAATAGAAAATCAGATATATATGCTGAATGTCAATCTTATGAATTATTATAGAACTAATTTTGATTACTTAATATTCATAATTCAATTTTAATACGCCAATCTTATAGAGCAATTTAGAAATGCTCTGGATTAATTAAGATGAGAGAGAGAGAGAGAGAGAGAGAGAGAGAGAGAGAGAGAGAGAGAGAGAGAGAGAGAGAGATAATCATCTCCACACTAGCAATCTGAGG
>NC_090727.1:30898022-30910522 GCF_036898095.1 Palaemon carinicauda
ACGCAACTAACAGTTTACATGAATAGCACTCATCTGTTTTCAATATACTTTTTTTCCCCTTAATATAATAATAATAATAAAAAATATGTATAATCCATCTCCCAGTAGATAAAAGAAAATAAAAACTCAACGTAACATCACTAAACGTAGAATAACACTTTAACTAAATGCACAAATGTCAACAAAAGAAAACTATAGACATAGGTCAAGAAGAGGATTACATATTAATTCCAGGTTGGATATTCGAAAGCAATATTCATTTGTGCATGAATATAAAATATACAAAAGGGGGAATTTTTTGCACACTTTTCAGACTAACTTTCCATATATGCATTTCATGATGTGTTTTCACGTTTATAGCATAGATGATTGACACGTTTCTTCATTTTCAAATATTTAAATCAATAAAGTGGTCGATCATTCTAAGATGAAATGAAGCGATAAATTTTCTTTTTTTCGTTGAAGATTGATTGACTGATTTGAGGTTTTCTTTTCCTGAAAAAAGATGTCAGAAAACTTATAATCAATCAACCAATCAATCTTGAAAGAAAAACATTCCTTCGACTTTTAAATTGTTTCTTTAAAGGTAAGATAAAAGTGTCTGGTTTTAGTTTCAGGATCATTAGAATAGATGCTCACCAGAACGTCAGCCGGGGAAGCACAAACACAGCAGTGGCCTCCCCAGTAAACAGCTTAAACTCACGGCACCAGGCTGGGATCGATCTGTTGCTATGCGAATACTAGGCGAACGCATCACCACGGTGCTCATGATTAACCTTTTATTGCCTAAATTGCCGCATTCATACAATCATAGATTTTTTTTTTTCATGTTATTATTAATTCAATTGAATGGCCATAATGTTTCCAAACACTTTATGAAGCTACTGATCTACATCTCGAATTGATCCAACTAGAAATCAAGTCATCAATTCTTCCCGACATAGAATTCAATCGGCCGAATTTCCACACGATCTCTTTCATTTACTCCTTCCCGACCGTTTATGCCATCGGCCCTTGTCCCGATCGATCCCTTTCGAAAATCCACTGCCGTAATAATGCACAAACACTTTCCGTTAGCTCAAGGGAAGCGGGCGATATATGCATTTCATTTGGCAGTTATATAAAAGAGATACCAGAGAAATGTCTGGCCGTGCTAGGGTTCTCCAATACACGACGAGCCTTCTAACAATGAGACAATAAACGGCTTGGGTTATATTGCTCAAAAAATGCAATTCACATAAATATTCTTTATTGCCAATTCTGAAATGTGCTTTATCATTGCACGAGTGCATTGTACCATAAACTTGAATTATTTATATTACAGTTTTCTTTTTCATAGGTTGAAATATTTTTGGTTATATTTATTTTGCTTTGATATCCTTAAAAAAAGATTTATGTTCTAAAAAACCATAAAAAAATTGACTAACTAATAATTCAGCGGATTTTTCTTTAAACCAAGCTACTGACATTTACCATACTGAAAAAAGGACAAAAAAGACTTAGAAGAAACCATTTAATATCGAAAATTCTTTTGACCACTTTAGTCAGATACATTAAGCATACAATAGACTATATCACTGATATAAAATATTCTCTCCTCGCATCTTTTAATCCAAACTTATTTTGTGTGTGTGTGTGTGTGCGGTTTGGAATGAAAAAGAAACAAAAACGGTGAACCATATTCCTCATAGTAATTTGCCCTACTTTTGTGCACACGGTAAAAACGACATGGAATCTAAATAAGAGGTCATTCATATTTCTAGCATTCATGCAAAAAGCTCCTCCATACATGGAAACTATACATCACTGTAATAGATATAATGTAATGACGGATATACAGAACGTAAACTCACGTAATTGTATACAATTAACCTTCCATTATCGATAATTATAAATACTTATCATAAAGCCAATTATATGCAATAAAACTCAGACTATTATAGACAAGCCCCTGAACGTCTTATAATCATGACAGCTGATACGATATCAACGCTTTGCTTTTGATGCAATGACTAATTATATGTTAGCGATAAGAATTTCTAGGTACCATTGCGTCCGTCGCAAGAAGGGCTCGTGATCAAAAAGGTCTGAAGGTCAAGACCTAGCCAACTAGACAGGGCTAAATCGGCTTGACCTTTGCCAAATGAGCAAGGCTGAAATGGCTTGACCTTTGCCAAATGAGTAGGGCTAAAATGGCTTGACCTTTGTCAAATAAACAGGGCTAAAACAGCTTGCCTTTGCCAAATGAGCTGGGCTAAAACGGCTTGACCTTTTCTAAATGAGCAGGGTTAAAACGGCTTGACCTTTGCTAAATGAACAGGGCTAAAACGGCTTGACCTTTGCCAAATGAGCAGGGCTAAAATGGCTTGACCTTTGTCAAATAAACAGGGCTAAAACAGCTTGCCTTTGCCAAATGAGCTGGGCTAAAACGGCTTGACCTTTTCTAAATGAGCAGGGTTAAAACGGCTTGACCTTTGCTAAATGAACAGGGCTAAAACGGCTTGACCTTTGCCAAATGAGCAGGGCTAAAATGGCTTGACCTTTGTCAAATAAACAGGGCTAAAACAGCTTGCCTTTGCCAAATGAGCAGGGCTAAAACGGCTTGACCTTTGCTAAATGAGCAGGGCTAAAACGGCTTCACCTTTTCTAAATGAGCAGGGCTAAAACGGCTTCACCTTTTCTAAATGAGCAGGGCTAAAACGGCTCGACCTTTTCTAAATGAGAAGGGCTAAAACGGCTTGACCTTTGCTAAATGAGCAGGGCTAAAACGGCTTGACCTTTGCTAAATGAGCAGGGCTAAAACGGCTTCACCTTTTCTAAATGAGAAGGGCTAAAACGGCTTGACCTCCACCAAATGGGAAGGGCTAAAACGGCTTGACCTTTGCTAAATGAGCAGGGCTAAAACGGCTTGACCTTCACCATATGGGAAGGGCTATAACGGCTTGACCTTAGCCAAATGAGCAGGGCTAAAACGGTTTAACCTTCGCCAAATGGGAGGGGCTAAAACGGCTTGACCTTTGCCAAATGAGCAGGGCTAAGACAGCTTAACTTTGCTAAATGCGCAGGACTGTAACGACTTGACCTTTGCCAAATGAGTAGGACTGTAACGACTTGACCTTTGCCAAATGAGTAGGACTGTAACGACTTGACCTTTGACAAATGAGTAGGACTGTAACGACTTGACCTTTGACAAATGAGTAGGACTGTAACGACTTGACCTTTGACAAATGAGTAGGACTGTAACGACTTGACCTTTGCCAAATGAGTAGGACTGTAACGACTTGACCTTTGACAAATGAGTAGGACTGTAAACTTGAACTTTTGACAAATGAGCTGGGGGTAAAAGCTTGACCTTTGCCAGATGAGCAGGACTAAAACGGCTTGAACTTTGCCAAATGAGCAGGGCTAAAGCGGCTTGACCTTTGCCAAATGAGCAGACTAAAACGGCTTGAACTTTGCCAAATGAGCAGGACTAAAATGGCTTGAACTTTGCCAAATGAGCAGGACTAAAACGGCTTGAACTTTGCCAAATGAGCAGATTAAAACGGCTTGAACTTTGCCAAATGAGCAGGCTAAAACGGCTTGAACTTTGCCAAATGAGCAAGACTAAAACGGCTTGAACTTTGCCAAATGAGCAGGACTAAAACGGCTTGAACTTTGCCAAATGAGCAAGACTAAAACGGCTTGAACTTTGCCAAATGAGCAAGACTAAAACGGCTTGAACTTTGCCAAATGAGCAAGACTAAAACGGCTTGAACTTTGCCAAATGACAGGACTAAAACGGCTTGAACTTTGCCAAATGAGCAGGACTAAAACGGCTTGAACTTTGCCAAATGACCAAGACTAAAACGGCTTGAACTTTGCCAAATGAGCAGGACTAAAACGGCTTGAACTTTGCCAAATGAGCAAGACTAAAACGGCTTGAACTTTGCCAAATGAGCAGGACTAAAACGGCTTGAACTTTGCCAAATGAGCAAGACTAAAACGGCTTGAACTTTTCCAAATGAGCATGACTAAAACGGCTTGAACTTTGCCAAATGAGCAAGACTAAAACGGCTTGAACTTTGCCAAATGAGCAAGACTAAAACGGCTGAACTTTGCCAAATGAGCAAGACTAAAACGGCTTGAACTTTGCCAAATGAGCAAGACTAAAACGGCTTGAACTTGCCAAATGAGCAAGACTAAAACGGCTTGAACTTTGCCAAATGAGCAGGACTAAAACGGCTTGAACTTTGCCAAATGAGCAAGACTAAAACGGCTTGAACTTTGCCAAATGAGCAAGACTAAAACGGCTTGAACTTTGCCAAATGAGCAAGACTAAAACGGCTTGAACTTTGCCAAATGAGCAAGACTAAAACGGCTTGAACTTTGCCAAATGAGCAAGACTAAAACGGCTTGAACTTTGCCAAATGAGCAAGACTAAAACGGCTTGAACTCTGCCAAATGAGCAAGACTAAAACGGCTTGAACTTTGCCAAATGACCAGGACTAAAACGGCTTGAACTCTGCCAAATGACCAGGACTAAAACGGCTTGAACTTTGCCAAATGAGCAAGACTAAAACGGCTTGAACTTTGCCAAATGAGCAAGACTAAAACGGCTTGAACTTTGCCAAATGAGCAAGACTAAAACGGCTTGAACTTTCCAAATGACCAAGACTAAAACGGCTTGAACTTTGCCAAATGAGCAAGACTAAAACGGCTTGAACTTTGCCAAATGAGCAAGACTAAAACGGCTTGAACTTTGCCAAATGAGCAGGACTAAAACGGCTTGAACTTTGCCAAATGAGCAAGACTAAAACGGCTTGAACTTTGCCAAATGAGCAAGACTAAAACGGCTTGAACTTTGCCAAATGAGCAAGACTAAAACGGCTTGAACTTTGCCAAATGAGCAAGACTAAAACGGCTTGAACTTTGCCAAATGAGCAAGACTAAAACGGCTTGAACTTTGCCAAATGAGCAAGACTAAAACGGCTTGAACTTTGCCAAATGAGCAAGACTAAAACGGCTTGAACTTTGCCAAATGAGCAAGACTAAAACGGCTTGAACTTTGCCAAATGAGCAAGACTAAAACGGCTTGAACTTTGCCAAATGAGCAGACTAAAACGGCTTGAACTTTGCCAAATGAGCAGGACTAAAACGGCTTGAACTTTGCCAAATGAGCAGGACTAAAACGGCTTGAACTTTGCCAAATGAGCAGGACTAAAACGGCTTGAACTTTGCCAAATGAGCAAGACTAAAACGGCTTGAACTTTGCCAAATGAGCAAGACTAAAACGGCTTGAACTTTGCCAAATGCAAGACTAAAACGGCTTGAACTTTGCCAAATGAGCAGGACTAAAACGGCTTGAACTTTGCCAAATGAGCAAGACTAAAACGGCTTGAACTTTGCCAAATGAGCAAGACTAAAACGGCTTGAACTTTGCCAAATGAGCAAGACTAAAACGGCTTGAACTTTGCCAAATGACAAGACTAAAACGGCTTGAACTTTGCCAAATGAGCAAGACTAAAACGGCTTTAACTTTGCCAAATGAGCAAGACTAAAACGGCTTGAACTTTGCCAAATGAGCAAGACTAAAACGGCTTGAACTTTGCCAAATGAGCAAGACTAAAACGGCTTGAACTTGCCAAATGAGCAAGACTAAAACGGCTTGAACTTTGCCAAATGACCAGGACTAAAACGGCTTGAACTTTGCCAAATGAGCAAGACTAAAACGGCTTGAACTTTGCCAAATGACCAGGACTAAAACGGCTTGAACTTTGCCAAATGACCAGGACTAAAACGGCTTGAACTTTGCCAAATGAGCAAGACTAAAACGGCTTGAACTTTGCCAAATGAGCAAGACTAAAACGGCTTGAACTTTGCCAAATGAGCAAGACTAAAACGGCTTGAACTTTGCCAAATGAGCAAGACTAAAACGGCTTGAACTTGCCAAATGACCAGGACTAAAACGGCTTGAACTTTGCCAAATGAGCAAGACTAAAACGGCTTGAACTTTGCCAAATGAGCAAGACTAAAACGGCTTGAACTTTGCCAAATGACCAAGACTAAAACGGCTTGAACTTTGCCAAATGAGCAAGACTAAAACGGCTTGAACTTTGCCAAATGAGCAAGACTAAAACGGCTTGAACTTTGCCAAATGAGCAAGACTAAAACGGCTTGAACTTTGCCAAATGAGCAAGACTAAAACGGCTTGAACTTTGCCAAATGAGCAGGACTAAAACGGCTTGAACTTTGCCAAATGAGCAAGACTAAAACGGCTTGAACTTTGCCAAATGAGCAAGACTAAAACGGCTTGAACTTTGCCAAATGAGCAAGACTAAAACGGCTTGAACTTTGCCAAATGAGCAGGACTAAAACGGCTTGAACTTTGCCAAATGTGCAGGATTAAAACGGCTTGAACTTTGCCAAATGAGCAAGACTAAAACAGCTTGAACTTTGCCAAATGAGCAAGACTAAAACGGCTTGAACTTTGCCAAATAAGCAAGACTAAAACGGCTTGAATTTTGCCAAATGACCAGGACTATAACGGCGTGAACTTTGCCAAATGAGCAAGACTAAAACAGCTTGAACTTTGCCAAATGAGCAAGACTAAAAAGGCTTGAACTTTGCCAAATGACCAAGACTAAAACGGCTTGAACTTTCCCAAATGACCAGGACTAAAACGGCTTGAACTTTGCCAAATGAGCAAGACTAAAACGGCTTTAACTTTGCCAAATGAGCAAGACTAAAACGGCTTGAACTTTGCCAAATGAGCAAGACTAAAACGGCTTGAACTTTGCCAAATGAGCAAGACTAAAACGGCTTGAACTCTGCCAAATGAGCAAGACTAAAACGGGTTGAACTTTGCCAAATGACCAGGACTAAAACGGCTTGAACTCTGCCAAATGAGCAAGACTAAGACGGCTTGAACTTTGCCAAATGACCAGGACTAAAACGGCTTGAACTCTGCCAAATGACCAGGACTAAAACGGCTTGAACTTTGCCAAATGAGCAAGACTAAAACGGCTTGAAATTTGCCAAATGAGCAAGACTAAAACGGCTTGAACTTTGCCAAATGAGCAAGACTAAAACGGCTTGAACTCTGCCAAATGACCAGGACTAAAACGGCTTGAACTTTGCCAAATGAGCAAGACTAAAACGGCTTGAACTCTGCCAAATGACCAAGACTAAAACGGCTTGAACTTTGCCAAATGACCAAGACTAAAACGGCTTGAACTTTGCCAAATGAGCAAGACTAAAACGGCTTGAACTTTCCCAAATGACCAGGACTAAAACGGCTTGAACTTTGCCAAATGAGCAAGATTAAAATGGCTTGAACTTTGCCAAATGAGCAAGACTAAAACGGCTTGAACTTTGCCAAATGACCAGGACTAAAACGGCTTGAACTTTGCCAAATGAGCAAGACTAAAACGGCTTGAACTTTGCCAAATGAGCAAGACTAAAACGGCTTGAACTTTGCCAAATGAGCAAGACTAAAACGGCTTGAACTTTGCCAAATGACCAGGACTAAAAAGGCTTGAACTTTGCCAAATGAGCAAGACTAAAACGGCTTGAACTTTGCCAAATGAGCAAGACTAAAACGGCTTGAACTTTGCCAAATGAGCAAGACTAAAACGGCTTGAACTTTGCCAAATGACCAGGACTAAAACGGCTTGAACTTTGCCAAATGAGCAAGACTAAAACGACTTGAACTTTGCCAAATGACCAGGACTAAAACGGCTTGAACTTTTCCAAATGAGCAAGACTAAAACGGCTTGAACTTTGCCAAATGAGCAAGACTAAAACGGCTTGAACTTTGCCAAATGAGCAAGACTAAAACGGCTTGAACTTTGCAAAATGAGCAAGACTAAAACGGCTTGAACTTTGCCAAATGAGCAAGACTAAAACGGCTTGAACTTTGCCAAATGACCAGGACTAAAACGGCTTGAACTTTGCCAAATGAGCAAGACTAAAACGGCTTGAAATTTGCCAAATGAGCAAGACTAAAACGGCTTGAACTTTGCCAAATGAGCAAGACTAAAACGGCTTGAACTTTGCCAAATGACCAGGACTAAAACGGCTTGAACTTTGCCAAATGAGCAAGACTAAAACGGCTTGAACTTTGCCAAATGAGCAAGACTAAAACGGCTTGAACTTTGCCAGATGACCAGGACTAAAACGGCTTGAACTTTGCCAAATGAGCAGGACTAAAACGGCTTGAACTTTGCCAGATGACCAAGACTAAAACGGCTTGAACTTTGCCAAATGAGCAGGACTAAAACGGCTTGAACTTTGCCAAATGTGCAGGACTAAAACGGCTTGAACTTTGCCAAATGAGCAGGACAAAAACGGCTTGAACTTTGCCAAATGTGCAGGATTAAAACGGCTTGAACTTTGCCAAATGAGCAAGACTAAAACAGCTTGAACTTTGCCAAATGAGCAAGACTAAAACGGCTTGAACTTTGCCAAATAAGCAAGACTAAAACGGCTTGAATTTTGCCAAATGACCAGGACTATAACGGCGTGAACTTTGCCAAATGAGCAAGACTAAAACAGCTTGAACTTTGCCAAATGAGCAAGACTAAAAAGGCTTGAACTTTGCCAAATGAGCAAGACTAAAACGGCTTGAACTTTGCCAAATGAGCAGGACTAAAACGGCTTGAACTTTGCCAAATGAGCAAGACTAAAACGGCTTTAACTTTGCCAAATGAGCAAGACTAAAACGGCTTGAACTTTGCCAAATGAGCAAGACTAAAACGGCTTGAACTTTGCCAAATGAGCAAGACTAAAACGGCTTGAACTCTGCCAAATGAGCAAGACTAAAACGGGTTGAACTTTGCCAAATGACCAGGACTAAAACGGCTTGAACTCTGCCAAATGAGCAAGACTAAGACGGCTTGAACTTTGCCAAATGACCAGGACTAAAACGGCTTGAACTCTGCCAAATGACCAGGACTAAAACGGCTTGAACTTTGCCAAATGAGCAAGACTAAAACGGCTTGAAATTTGCCAAATGAGCAAGACTAAAACGGCTTGAACTTTGCCAAATGAGCAAGACTAAAACGGCTTGAACTCTGCCAAATGACCAGGACTAAAACGGCTTGAACTTTGCCAAATGAGCAAGACTAAAACGGCTTGAACTTTGCCAAATGAGCAAGACTAAAACGGCTTGAACTCTGCCAAATGACCAAGACTAAAACGGCTTGAACTTTGCCAAATGAGCAAGACTAAAACGGCTTGAACTTTGCCAAATGAGCAAGACTAAAACGGCTTGAACTTTCCCAAATGACCAGGACTAAAACGGCTTGAACTTTGCCAAATGAGCAAGATTAAAATGGCTTGAACTTTGCCAAATGAGCAAGACTAAAACGGCTTGAACTTTGCCAAATGACCAGGACTAAAACGGCTTGAACTTTGCCAAATGAGCAAGACTAAAACGGCTTGAACTTTGCCAAATGAGCAAGACTAAAACGGCTTGAACTTTGCCAAATGAGCAAGACTAAAACGGCTTGAACTTTGCCAAATGACCAGGACTAAAAAGGCTTGAACTTTGCCAAATGAGCAAGACTAAAACGGCTTGAACTTTGCCAAATGAGCAAGACTAAAACGGCTTGAACTTTGCCAAATGAGCAAGACTAAAACGGCTTGAACTTTGCCAAATGACCAGGACTAAAACGGCTTGAACTTTGCCAAATGAGCAAGACTAAAACGACTTGAACTTTGCCAAATGACCAGGACTAAAACGGCTTGAACTTTTCCAAATGAGCAAGACTAAAACGGCTTGAACTTTGCCAAATGAGCAAGACTAAAACGGCTTGAACTTTGCCAAATGAGCAAGACTAAAACGGCTTGAACTTTGCAAAATGAGCAAGACTAAAACGGTTTGAACTTTGCCAAATGAGCAAGACTAAAACGGCTTGAACTTTGCCAAATGACCAGGACTAAAACGGCTTGAACTTTGCCAAATGAGCAAGACTAAAACGGCTTGAAATTTGCCAAATGAGCAAGACTAAAACGGCTTGAACTTTGCCAAATGAGCAAGACTAAAACGGCTTGAACTTTGCCAAATGACCAGGACTAAAACGGCTTGAACTTTGCCAAATGAGCAAGACTAAAACGGCTTGAACTTTGCCAAATGAGCAAGACTAAAACGGCTTGAACTTTGCCAAATGAGCAAGACTAAAACGGCTTGAACTTTGCCAAATGACCAGGACTAAAACGGCTTGAACTTTGCCAAATGACCGGGATTAAAACAGCGGCTTCAAACGATACCGTAATGCCCCCCCCCTTTATATGGGGGGAAAGGGGGGGGGGTTGTGACGTAACCTCTGAAACTATTGATTTCCGATAAAATTGATAAAGACTGAATTCCTTACACTTATAGAAAAAGTGATTAGGATATACAGCCCGCATATATTGTATATTTAAGCTTGGGAAAATACTTTCATGACCTTGTTAGAATTTGCATTTTCTCCCATATATGTTGCCTTTAATTTAAATTCAATAACCATAAATTCTAGAATAACTAGGGCGTGAAAGCTTGCAATTTTGGCTATTGCAAACCTACTGACTACCTAAATATTTTATTTCATAATGATTCCGCGTGAAATTTTCAACTTGATGTTGCTATAAATCATGAAAGAAATAAGACGTAAGCGTTCAAACCAGAAAAATATTGCAATGAAAAAGTTGTGGCGAATAAGGATATCTTATTCTTTCTAATCTTCCGGTTCCATCCATTAAATAAAATCTAAATCTAGGGTCCAAAGCAAAGAGGCCAAAGCGAACGTAAGGGAAAATATCGTCCAGGAACCGATTCAGACAAAAGGCTTCCATGGTTCGTTATCTGTCTGTTTCACGAAAGACAAAGACTCGACCAAAGGCTTTTCAGTCGAGTTTACAAAGTTACTACACTGCATCCCATTCAGTATTCTGGGTGATCTGTCGCACGCGTCTTTTCCCCTTAAACCTGGAAGGGAATTAATGGAAAGGGCTTAACGTTCGGAAAGAAATGCAAGACCCAGAAAACACAGCAGTTTTTTTCTCTCTTTAATCCGACTTGGAACAGACTCCGTGTCAATGGGAGGGACTGCTGCAGCATCCTGCAAACAAAGGATATTGCGTGTAGTGCGTGCAGTTGCAGGGAAGAAGAGAGGGCAGAGTGCATGAGAAAGAATGATGGAAGCGGAGAGGGAGAGAGATGGGAAGAATGAGGAAAGGTTGGCAGTGAGTAAAAACGTTAAAAGAGAAAAAAAATCTAGTACTGTTGAGAACTGAACTAGAACTAGAAGAGGTAATTTGAATCGGATAATAATTGGGGGACTGAACATCGAGTGCATAAGGAGATTGATTAATAAGAGTTACAGTTTTGAAGGGAAGATACTGAGGATGAACAGTGGGATGTCATTTGAACATCTGACAAGAATATTTGGAATTGATTATTACATGAGGGAATGGATGACAGGAATTAATGTCACCTTATGAGAAATGCTTAAGAGGGCACTGCAATAATTATTGGAGCATAATATTGCCGACAGTTTTAGAATAAAGAACTATTTGATTACTTATAAGAAGTTCGAGGCTAAAAATAACTACCGTACATAGAAACGATAAAATTGATATGTAATATGATACAAAATGAATGGTGAAAGACGTATACTTAAGTGAGCATTATGATCAAAATGAAGCTTATGTAAGATCATGAGTGGAATAATGCGTAAAGCGGGGGAAAAATCTGGGTAACTTTATAAAGTCACAGAAGAGTAATGAATAAAATGGAGTGGTGGTTTAACAGTTTCCAAGATTCAATAAATATACTGACCTATGATCATCATAGCAAGAAAAATAGTGCCCAATTAAGAGAGAGAATTTAAATGTCCTGTCGGAAATAGAAGATAGCAAATAGTGAATCAATATTATAGGGAACGTCTAGGATCTTAGTAGTTTGGACATAAAACTAGTACCCTGCTTACAAGATATGCACACATATACAAAAACGCGCTATACTCTCTCTCTCTCTCTCTCTCTCTCTCTCTCTCTCTCTCTCTCTCTCTCTCTCTCTCTCTCTCTCTCACATACACACACACCTTTGGCATATAGTAAGGCTAGAAGAGACTCTTTAGCTATGGTAAGCAGCTCTTCTAGGAGAAGGCCATTCCAAAATCAAAACTGTTCTCTAGTCTTGGGTAGTGCCATAGCCTTTGTGCAATGGTCTTCCACTGTCTTGGGTTAGAGTTCTCTTGCTTGAGGGTACACTTGGGCACACTATTCTATCTTATTTCTCTCCCTCTTGTTTTGTTGAAGTTTTTAGAGTGCATATATGAGATATTTATTTTGAAGTAGTTACTCTTCTTAAAATATTTTATCTGTCCTTGTTTCCTTTCCTCGCTGGGCTATTTCCCTGTTGGAGCCACTGGGCTTATAGCATCCTGCTTTTCCAACTAGGGTTGTAGCTTGGCAAGTAATAATAATAACAAGTAATAATATAGCTAAAGTATGCATCATAGCCATGAAACAAAAAA
>NC_090727.1:30915522-30933022 GCF_036898095.1 Palaemon carinicauda
AAAAAAAAAAAAAAAAAAACATTAACAACATTATCCCCAAACCGTGAAATGAAAAGTATCCAGCGGAGATTGTGCAAGGGGCAGCAGTATCTCCATCAGTGTGATGAAATACTCACAGCTGTGAAGGATGAAATTGATATTGATGAAATCCAGGGTAACTTCTTAAAAGCTTTAGCTAACAACAGCCAGCACCCAGAATAGTTGAGAAGGTTACTCGATCTAACTTGGAACTTTATTCAGTTGTTACCTGCAGTTTTCGAGTCGCCGATATTTTCAAAGTATTTCTTAGGAGTTACTGTAAATGTTTATCGTTTTTATTTAACTAAAATTGTATAAAATAGAGGGGAATTTGTTCAACACTATAATAGATATATATTCAGATAAATCATGTCACATCTATAAAGGTGATATTTCATGTAATATCGAAGAAAACTTTGCAAAGCTGAGCAAACAGATATCTAAATGGATCACCATCATCTCCTATGCATATTATTATTATTATTATTATTATTATTATTATTATTATTATTATTATTATCATTATTGTAAATGAGAAGGTCGCAAATGATTACGGTTCCATCTTCACTGTTATTTCAAAAGCACTCGGACTAGGGTGCCTCTCTTATGTTCTTCATCTGAGTTGAGCGATATTCTTTTATTATTTTGCCCAATGGATTACAGTTTTCCTCGGAATTGAACGATAGTTTCATATAGCTTCGCCCTTTGGAATGAGTTAGAGGAATAGTTAAGTTGAAAAATGTTGGAGACTGTGTGAGTGAGTGCTTGTTGGAGAAAGACTGAAAATTTATGGTTCTGATCGAAACATTATGAGAAACAACTCAAGGTTTAGTCAGTATTTCCCACAGGGATAAGACTTTTCTATTTATTTTGGTCTCCTTCAGAGCTTTGGATTGATTGATTGATTTAAAGTTTTCAGGCATCCTGACATCCAGAGATTTGGAGCAAATGCTCGCGAAGGTACAGTAGACCCACCGAGAAAGATGTCTAGCAATAATTAGCCAAATCTGCAGGAGACTTTAAGACAGAAGGGCGTGATACAACCAACCTCCTCCTCCTCCTAGTGGTGTCCGTGAACAGCCCAGGCCAGGAGGAAGCAGGTGACAGAATGACGCTATGGGGGAAGATAGTGTTATTGCTCTTCCCTTCTTGGGGACTTCTACCAACCAGAAACACCTTTTGGTGCTGTTTAGATTTTCTTTCGAAATCCCTTCGTTTAGCTGCATACGTTTATTATTATTATTATTATTATTATTATTATTATTATTATTATTATTATTGTTGTTGTCATGATTATTATTCTTCTTTAGAATAAATATGTGGCTACAATTTATAGCAACAGAAACCTGGTACTAATTGTAGTTAACACACACACTCTCTCTCTCTCTCTCTCTCTCTCTCTCTCATATCCACAAACCGCTTAGATTTCCATCCTTATACCCCCACACACATCCACATTTCATTTATACTCAAGTCAATAGGTAGCGCTATTTAAGAACAACAGAATAGTAGACTAAGAGTATATATGAGAGAGAGTGAGAGAGAGAGAGAGAGAGAGAGAGAGAGAGAGAGAGAGAGAGAGAGAGAATTACATTCCTTTATATCCTATGATGATGAAGGTGGTATTTATTTACCCTCACTTGTTGCCAAATGTAAATTGAAGGTTCTCTAACCAATATTATTAATAATGTAGTCAGGAGAAAATTTGGCACCGCCGCTCATCAGGCACTCGAATCATGGAGTGTTTGAAATATAAATTCTAATCCATGCCCTGAATTTAATATTTGTTGATATTTTCAACATGTTACCGACCTTATTTTCTCCATTATTAACAATATTACAATGTTCAAATATATTTCTTTTAAAAGAGACCTATTGATATGCAGTAGATCGAAGCTACTCATGAGTTATAATCGACCTTAAAGACGAGGGAATAGAGAAGAAAATCCTTCTACTGTCACATACGCCCTTCTGGCTTTGAAAGAAATGTTCACCGTTATCATAAGAAAGGGGCTACTCTCTCTCTCTCTCTCTCTCTCTCTCTCTCTCTCTCTCTCTCTCTCTCTCTCTGCATATATATATATACATGCACACACTACTCAATGTTTCGGTTAATAAAACAAGACGAAGTGTTAGACCAATCTCTAGAAGAATCCCAAACTGAGATTTCCCGCCTTTATTTCCCGCCCTCCTCCCGCTTAGGTCAATTGGCCTTGACTTCCACTTAATTGATAACGGCTTTGTGTAATGAATATTATAAAAAAAATGTAATTCTTGAATCATATAAGATTATAAGTAATAAGTGTAATTAATGTGTAATAATTCCTGGTTATTTGCATAAGAAAGGAGTGACATGATAACTATTGTGTCAAATTGAAGTCGAAATCGAAATGTTAGTTTGGAGTGATTGTGCTTCTAAGAGGAGAAGGAGAAGAGTCCTTCTTGCCTAAGATGTCTTTTCATCTTGCTCAATGAATAAAACTTCTTAATATCTTTTAAGTAACAATAATGACTCCATCCATATTATCAATTTATTATTAGTAGTATTATCATCAGTAGTAGTAGTAGTAGTAGTAGTTACTTGTTGTTATGGTAGTGGTAATAGTAGTGGTGATACTAGTAGTTATAATAGTAGTAATGGTAGTAGTGATACTTGTTGTTATGGTAGTGGTAATAGTAGTGATACTAGTAGTTATGATAGCAGTAGTTATAGTAGTATTTATAGTAGTGGTGATACTAGTAGTTATAGTAGTGGTAATAGTAGTATTGATATTAGTAGTTATACTAGTATTGATAAAAGTAACGATAATAGTAGTTATAGTAATAGTGATACTAGTAGTGATAATGGTAGTTATACTAGTAGTTATACAAGTAGTCATAGTAGTAGTGATACTAGTAGTTATAGTAGTAGTGATACAAGTAGTTATAGTAGTAGTTAAAATAGTAGTGATACAAGTAGTTATAGTAGTAGTGATAGTAGTAGATATACTAGTAGTGATTGTAGTAGTGATACTAGTAATGATAAAAGTAGTTTTACTAGTAGTGATAGTAGTAGTTATACTAGTAGTGATACTAGTTGTTATAGTAGTAGTGATATAGTTAGTTATACTAGTAGTGATAGCAGTAGTGATACTAGTAGTTATATTAGTAGTAATACTAGTTGTTATACTGGTAGTGATAGTAGTAGTTATGGTAGTAGTGATACTAGTAGTTATGATAGTAGTGATACTAGTAGTTATGGTAGTAGTGATACTAGTAGTTATGGTAGTAGTTATGGTAGTAGTGATACTAGTAGTGATAGTAGTGATAGTAGTAGATACTAGTTGTTATACTAGTAGTGATAGTAGTAGTGTTATAGTAGTAGTTATGGTAGTAGTGATACCAGCAGTTATAATAGAAGAAATACTAGTATCTTATAGTAGCAGTGATACTAGTAGACTCTGAAATACTAATCTAAGGAACTTGCAAAGAGAGAGAGAGAGAGAGAGAGAGAGAGAGAGAGAGAGAGAGAGAGAGAAATGGAAAAAAAGAGAGATTTTGTGTCATGATTAATTAGGTGCAATGTACATGTTCCAAAGTAACTATCCTCACCAAGGATAGAGGATAAGTATCTAGCCTCACCTGACTCGTGCACACTCACAGAGGCCTAATTACTATCCAGCCTTTTCGTGCATCTGTCCCTTACATCACAACTTTGGGAATGTCACGATTAAAAGCCTTTGGGGAAAGACAATTAATTCAACACCTCTATTGCTTTTGTTAACTGCCTCGCAATCTGCCGGACTGGGGTTCGAGACCCACTCAACCTTTATAGTTTCTTGTGGTGTCTGCAACCCCACCATCCTTGCGAGCTAAGGATCGGGTATTTGAGGGAACCTATAGGTCATGAGCGACCTTTAAACTCTGAGAGGAAAATAAGGCTTTTATGATCCTGGCATCGTATTAGGCAGGTAAATATTGTAAAAGACAACCAATCTTTCAAATAGAGCATAGGCCTAGTCTCTCTCTCTCTCTCTCTCTCTCTCTCTCTCTCTCTCATATATATATATATATATATATATATATATATATATATATATATATATATATATATATATATATATATATATATATATATATACACATATATATATGATCATTTAATGAATTTTTGCGTAACACACTATTTTAAAGAAAGCATCTTCTTTTACTATTAGCGAAAAATAACGAATGAATTTGAAAAGGCCAAATTACAAATACATAACAGAAAATGTCAGATTCGATTAATAAAATAATGTCACATAGGCCTACTTTATTTGTAGAATCTATGAGCTGAATCATTTTGAAAAGAAATTCAACAGATTTTGGTAAAACCGTTAACATTAATTAAGGTTAAAGTTTCGGATTACGAACTTTGGTCAGAGAGAGAGAGAGAGAGAGAGAGATCAAAGGTGAATCGTTGTCGAGTCACCACATTGAGTTGCTGACCAGTGCTGACTTGCTGTATTTGAGTCCTGCTGACGTCTGTTATCTTCTGACTCGCTGACTGAGGAGTGACATGTGAGCTAAGGATGGAGGCGGTTGGGAGAGTCTATAGATAACTTAATACCATTATTTGATTTAGAGGGGTTACGAATTCTCTCTCTCTCTCTCTCTCTCTCTCTCTCTCTCTCTCTCTCTCTCTCTCTCTCTCTCTCTCTCTCTCTCAGATGATAATTTGTAAGTGCAACGTAACTATAGTAAAACTTTATACATACTTTTTTACTACTTTTCGAATTAATTTTAAGAAAAAAAGATGATAGAATAAAAATATAATAGTTTCTCGTGTGTCCTGATGAACTACATATATATATATATATATATATATATATATATATATATATATATATATATATATATATATATATATATACATGTATATATATATATATATATATATATATGAGAGAGAGAGAGAGAGAGAGAGAGAGAGAGAGAGAGAGAGAGAGAGAGAGAGAGAGAGAGAGAGAGAGACTAATATGAGTGTTGAAGAATTGCCGATAGAGACTGAGTTGGAGGAATATCCTATGATTGAACATTTATGGTTCTGAGCGAAACATTGTGAGAAGCAACTCATTGTTTAGTCATCATTTCCCAATGGGATAAAGCTTTCCCATTTATTTTCGTCTCCACATATTTACAGTAGATGCTCAGGAAGGTACAGTAGATCCATTGTATACACGTTGATGATGGTGGGAGACTTTAATTTGATCGCTCACACCCAAACCAACCTAGTAACCTTTGCTGATTATTGCGCTATGCAAACCCTTTCACCACATTAAGGTGTCCCCACTCAGAAAGGATATATATATATATATATATATATATATATATATATATATATATATATATATATATATATATATATATTTAGTGTGTGTGTGTGTGTGTGTGTTCTCCTGACAGAGTAGTCTACGATGTGTGAGTTATCAAATATGAGAGAGAGAGAGAGAGAGAGAGAGAGGAGAGGGAGAGAGAGAGAGAGAGAGAGAGAGAGAGAGTTCAATTCCATACATTCATTTACATGGTAAATCGTCTGTGCCAAATGTTAGTAGAAGGCCAAGCGCAGTATCAGTGTTAGAGAAGGAAATAATATTGTCAGGAAGAAAAGTGGCAACGCCGCTCATCAGACTCATTCGATGTTTGAAATATCAAATTTAATTTTTGTTCTGACTATATTTTCTTCTTTACTTTCATTAGACATTTTTTTTCTCTAAACAAAATGACAGTTTTATATATATTCCTGAATACAAAAGAAACCACCTATCGATATGCAGTAAATCGAAGCTACTCATGAGTTATCATCGACCTCAAAGACAAGGGAATAGAGAAGGAAATCCTCCCACTGTCACATACGCCCTTCTGGCCTTGAAGGAAACATGCAAGCTCCTATAGACATAGAGAGATGCTACTCTCTCTCTCTCTCTCTCTCTCTCTCTCTCTCTCTCTCTCTCTCTCTCTCTCTCTCTCTCTCTCATGAAATAATTTAATTAAGAATCATGGTATTATGTAGGCGTTTATTACAGATTTTGCCAAATTTGAAACATGACAGTCTCATGCATGAGGCTGAGCCTCCACTATAGGCCTAATGCTGAGATGTGTCCTATATGTTAATATACTGTATATAAGTAGATTTTGTTACCTAATGATTTATAAGTATTTTTTATGAAAAAAAGAAAAACTATAATGGTAAAACCAATTATCAACTCAAAAGATTCAAAATTAATTATTAATTAGGAATATTCTAAGAGAGGTGAATGCTCGAGTGCTTGGACGAGGATTAAAACTGGTAGACGAGAATGACCATGAATGGGAGGTAAATCAGTTGCTGTTTGCGGATGATACTGTACTGGTTGCAGACACAGAAGATAAGCTTGGCCGTTTAGTGACAGAATTTGGAAGAGGGTGTGAGAGAAGGAAGTTGAGAGTTAATGTGGGTAAGAGTAAGGTTATGAGATGTACGAGAAGGGAAGGTGGTGCAAGGTTGAATGTCAGGTTGAATGGAGAGTTACTTGAGGAGATGGATCAGTTTAAGTACTTGGGGTCTGTTGTTGCAGCAAGTGGTGGAGTGGAAGCAGACGTACGTCAGAGAGTGAATGAAGGTTGCAAAGTGTTGGGGGCAGTTAAGGGAGTAGTAAAAAATAGAGGGTTGGGCATGAATGTAAAGAGAGTTCTATATGAGAAAGTGATTGTACCAACTGTGATGTATGGATTGGAGTTGTGGGGAATGAAAGTGATGGAGAAACAAAAATTGAATGTGTTCGAGATGAAGTGTCTAAGGAGTATGGCTGGTGTATCTCGAGTAGATAGGGTTAGGAACGAAGTGGTGAAAGTGAGAACAGATGGAAGAAATGAGTTAGCAGCTAGAGTGGATATGAATGTGTTGAGGTGGTTTGGCCATGTTGAGAGAATGAAAAATGGCTGTCTGCTAAAGAAGGTGATGAATGCAAGAGTTGTTGGGAGAAGTACAAGAGGAAGGCCAAGGTTTGGGTGGATGGATGGTGTGAAGAAAGCTCTGGGTGATAGGAGGATAGATGTGAGAGAGGCAAGAGAACGTGCTAGAAATAGGAATGAAATGGCGAGCGATTGTGACGCAGTTCCGGTAGGCCCTGCTGCTGCCTCCGATGCCTTAGATGACCGCGGAGGTAGCAGCAGTAGAGGATTCAGCATTATGAAGCTTCATCTGTGGTGGATAATGTGGGAGGGTTTTGGCTGTGACACCCTAGCAGTACCAGCTGAACTCGGTTGAGTCCCTTGGTAGGCTGGAGGAACGTAGAGAGTAGAGGTCCCCATTTGTTTTTGTTTCATTGTTGATGTCGGCTACCCCCAAAATTGGGAGAACTGCCTTGGTATATGTATGTATGTATTCTTATTTGAACCGAAATGCTGTTGGAAATAAGTATCGGGAACATCAATGATCACATGAAATATTTGATTAATCTGTTATTACTTTCATTCACGTAAAACTCTCTCTCTCTCTCTCTCTCTCTCTCTCTCTCTCTCTCTCTCTCATGTTCCAAACTAACTATCGTCAAGGGATAGAGGATAAGTATCTAGCCTCACCTGACTCCTGTACTCAAAGACTTTACACATCACAACTTTGGGAATGTCAGGATTAAAAACGCTCCAGAAAGACAATTGATTTGAAAGCATTGTCAGTTACCTCCTCCAACGAAGTTGGAAGGTTATGTTTTACCCCCGGTTATGTGTTTGTAATTTGCACGTGTTTTTTGTTTGTTTGTTTGTGAACAGTTTCCTGGCCGCAATTTTAATCGTCGAGTAATGAAACTTGCAGGGATTGACCTTTATGTAATAAGATGGAAATTACTAAATTTTGGAAGGTCAAGGTCAAAGGTCAAGGTCAAGCAAAATGTCCAATTCACGTAATCAGCCATAAGTTTGAACATCGTTGTCAGAATTCAAACTTAGTTTATATTTCAGCGTATGAACATCCACGCCAATTAATACATGTCAAGGTCAAAGGTCAAGGTCAAGATCGAGCAAAAAATCTATGTCCCACCCAGTCGGTTGTGTCCCTTCCTTTTCTTAAACTATCCCATCCCAGCCACCCTCTCCCTCCCAACAGCCATCCTGTCACTTCACTAGACTAACTGCAAGAGAAATAACTATCTTCTCTGGTAATTATCCCAAAGTATTCAATTAATAGAGGAAATTTACATAAAAAAAACAATTTCGTAGGCCTAGTTTTGCGTATCAAACTTCATTCACTTTAGCATAATCGAGAAATAGACGTATTTGGTGTTCGAATGTCTTCAATTCTAACTTCGACTTCGCATAAGTAGTTATCATTGTAAACCTTTTACTGTTATAGGCATGGAATAGGCATCTGCAAATCAAGTCACTTAGTCATAAACTCAAATAAAGCACAAGTTACTTAAATGAAATTATGATTTACAGATTTAAATCTAAATTTTAAAAACGAAGCCAAAGTCAAATCAAATCGAACGATTAGACTCGGAGACGAGAACTTCTTTCGCCGAGAGTTTCTGTGGTGTTAATTCTCTCTCTCTCTCTCTCTCTCTCTCTCTCTCTCTCTCTCTCCTCTCCTCTCTCTCTCTCTCTCTCTTAACTGGATACACATTAAAATGATGTGAAATTATTTGCCTTTTTGCTAATTTCATCTATATATATATATCTATATATATATATATATATATATATATATATATATATATATATATATATATATATATATACTTGTTTCCGTTCTTTCCCGGCCCCTCGGGTAGAGCAGAAAGGAAGTAGTCATACCCTGGTGAGAGTGGGCACCACGAGAGGTAATCTACAATCTTAGCAGTATTTTTTGACGGCAGGGTACACTAGTGTGTATGTACGTATGTATGTATGTATGTATGCAATACTCCGGAAAATCTACAACAGGTTCATGTTGCAAAAAATTTAATGAAAATGACCAAAGTCAACTTATGTATTAATAATTTTATGTCGTTCACAATTATTATATGGTCAAGAACTTGAGGAGTTTAATAAGCTACCTGAGTGAGTCCTAAGTATCCTTATCGTCTCAGATAAGAGTATTGTAAAGCAACTGAAAAATATTACATTTTAGTTACATTGGTGACCTTGAATCTGAACTCCATACTGCAAACCTTTCTTCTTCTATGTAACGACTGAAAATCCTTTTTCCCTTACTCCAGGCTACACTCGAACCATTGGAAACATTTTTCTTTTCAATCTCGAGCAAGAAAAGTTGCGGTATCTCTCTATGAAATCTTAGAAAACAAAATGCTTTACTTTTATAACTCTAAGCCTTTTAAGCAGATAGGCATCAAAAGCTCATACAATATACAAGTTTTCGTACTCAGGAGAGAGAGAGAGAGAGAGAGAGAGAGAGAGAGAGAGAGAGAGAGAGAGAGAGAGAGAGAGAGAGAGAGAGAGAGAGAAGAAGAAGAAGAGAAATCCAAAATGCGTATCCCGATTTCTCACTTTAAAATATATGGTTCCACTAACGGTTGTATCACCACTGGAATGTAAATGTCTCGTTATGGGTAAAATATCAGAGAATTCTTCCTAGAAAAGATTTACAGAGGTTTAATATGAGATTATTTGTTCTGCAATGATAACTGTAAATGGATAGTTTACCGATTCTATGCAACATAATATGCGACTGCAAAAGGCATTTAATACAGAACAACAATGTTTGAGTGAATCCAAGATTATCACTTTTTCAATGTAAATATCATACAATTTCTAATATTGAAACCAAACGGTAAAAATGACAGTATATTAAAATATACAATTTTCTTTCATTCTATTTGACTAAACATACAGAAATGATGTGTAAGATTTCTAATTGGATCTAACCTGTTACCCGAATACTAAATACATTTGCATGTTGATTTTCGGTGAGAAAAAAAAAATGTTCAGGAAAAGGGAGATGACCACCAAGCTCTTAAAATTCCAAAGAATTTCAAGTCAAGTAGTATGTTCAAGAGCTGCTTCCTTCGCCAATTTTTAATCATACGAGAACAAATGCTAAATAAGACAAGAAAATGCTTACACAAAAACAGGTAAAAATATAAATTAGTAGACGGAATATATCACAGCTGATATTCCCTTATTATTTACAATATTGCTCCCACACTGGGGTCGGAGAGGCCATTCATACTTTGCATCTACAAGAAAAGGATTAAACAGACAACACTCAGAAGTTTAAATTCCAATATATTACTTAGGGTTATTTGATGAAAGATATTTAGTCTACTGTGAAAATAGTGATAATTATAATCTAAAGTGAAAATAGTGACGATGTAAGGAAAACATAGGATCATTGTAAGGTAAAATAGAGATGATTTAAGGTGAAAATAGTGTCACTGATTACGTGAACTGGATATTTTCCTTGACCATTGCCTTGACCTTCCAAAATTTAATAATTTCCAGCTTTTTGCGTAACATTTAATCCCTTCAAGTTTCATTACTTTACTATTAGAATTGTGGCCCTATGGCCGGATTCTGACCTTTTTCTTAACTTGACCTTCGACCTTAACATGTACTAATTGCCGTGGATTTTTATACACTCATAGGGAACCAAGTTTGAAGTCTCTGTGACAACGATGCGACGAATATTTCACCACAGTATATAGATCTTAGGTAATGGACGACCTCATTACATTTTGGAGATGATCCAGATCCGGATCCGGATTCTAGATCTAAATTTAGTATTATTATCAATATTATTATTATTATTATTATTATTATTATTATTATTATTATTATTATTATTATTATTATTATCATTATTATTCTTATTATTGCTGTTGTTGTTCTCTGAAATAATCAGAATGCTAAAAGACCGAAGAGCCATGTCAGGGAAATGTACAAAGAATAAACTATAAACTATGAATGAGAAATAAAAAAACACCACAATAATTGCTATTTATTAAAAAGGAAAATGCCTTAAACCACTCACAGATAAAACAATAAAACGAGACTCATGGAAACCTGCTCAACAAATATAAAACCTTTTGCAACAAGTTTGAATTCCCGAAGTTCAAAGAATAAATTTTACCCGAGAACGGCGGAACCAAATTGAACCATGGCATTAATCAGGTCAATGATCACAAAGGAGAGAGAAACTGTTAGTCATTTTTTCTTGAAAATGTTTGTGCCAATAAATTATGATTTCATTTCCTCATGATTCTCATTAATTATACTCCATTATTAGCTCCGCCAAAGAGGATGTAAAATCGAGTTGGTTTACTTATTTGTCTGTGTCTGTCTGTGGACAGGATAACCTTAAAATTACTATATGGATTTTGACGAACCACAGATAGATCTTAGGTCATGGACGACCCCATTAAATTTTGGAGATGATCCGGATCAAGATCTGGATTCTAGATCCGGATTTCCAATTTTTGCCAGTTTACAGATAAATTCATAACAAATTGACGGATTTTGACGAAATCTCCACCACAGATAGATCTTAGGTCATGGATGATCACATTATATTTTGGAGATGATCCGGATCAAGGTCGCGATTCTGGATCAAATTTGCTGCACACTTTTCACCTTCTTTTGTACAGTCAGCATATGAAAAGTGGGAGGCGATGTCCGTAGACTTTCTATTATCAAACAAATGAAAAGTAGTATGCATTGTACGTAGACTTGAGTTAGATATAACTGAGTAAAATATTTCAATATTTATTGGCAGTGGTCTGTAATCTCCGATTGCTCTCGTCTCTAATAACATCATCTTTAAGAGCAAGAGGAAATGCAATCTCATTCTTTGCGCAACCTCATACAACAATTTTCAAGAGCTTAGGGCAATCAATTATCCGGTATCGCATAAGCTTTATAAATAATTAATCAGTAAAGCTTCTCAGGCCGACAGGTATAGTTCGAATAAGCTTCGGGGATTAATTAATGAGAGTCGTCAGCTTTCCTCCTCATATTTTCTGAAAAGACGCCAAGGACGATGAAGGTCCTTGCTAAGATCAAGAGACATTTTCTTTATAAATATATATATATATATATATATATATATATATATATATATATATATATATATATATATATATATTTTATATATATATATTTATATAAACATATATATATATACATATATATATATATATATATATATATATATATATATATATATATATATATATATATATATATATGGATAAGGACCATGTAGCGTGAAGTAGGAGATGATGAATGGCGAAGTATTTATTTAAACGCTCAGGATAGAGACGCCTGGCGAAATCTTACTGAGGCCCTTTGCTTTAATAGGCTTAGGAGGAGATGATGATGATGATATATAAATATATGTCATGTATCAGATATATAACCATACATATATAAAAATACGATATATATACATTTATATATATATAATATATATATATATATATATATATATATATATATATATATATATATATATATATATGTGTGTGTGTGTGTGTGTGTGTGTGTAAGATAAGGTCTAGTACACTTTAGGACAAAGGGGGGAATGGAGAGCCTAGAGGTCCACCTGGTCAGTACTCAGAAGCAATTGTCTTGCCCTCCCTGGTCCTAGCTTGGGTGGAGGTGGCCTTAGGCACTGATCATATGTATATATGGTCAGTCTCTAGGGCATTGTCCTGCTTTTCAGGGCAATGGCATTGTCCTTTGTCTCTGCCATTCATCAGAGGCCTGTAAACCTTAAAAACATGTCCAATGCGTATTGGCGATTGAGGAAGAATATAGTTGATCGCTCACAGCAAACCAACTTGTATGGTTAGCTGTGACTAGTACAGGGTTGGTGAACATGGCGATACACAAACCCTTTCACCGCGTTAAGAAGTGTGTGAGCGCTTATGTGTTTTTGATATATGTTTGTGGCTGTGTACTTATTTGTATGTGTTCATTCTCTCCTCATAAATTAACTTTTTGAATAGGCACTGCATTCTGGTATGTAGATTTATTACATTGAAGATATGACAAACGTATTTTTACACAAGTAAATAACTAAATTTGATTGTCATTTTGAAACATGGTCGGTTGAATGTCAATGGCACATACATGTTGGAACTGGGATTGATAGTAGCTGCAGCATAATTAATAAGGACACTAAGGCCGAGAGAGAGAGAGAGAGAGAGAGAGAGAGAGAGAGAGAGAGAGAGAGAGAGAGAGAGAGAGAGAGATGTTTATTCGACACAAATTTGACTCACAGAGAGGAAAAAAGAAGGGAAGTAAATAGTAGTTTACTTTCCTAATTTTATATAATAATATTTATCTAAATAATTTATAAACAAATAAACTGCAAAATCATGAGATGATAATACAGTAAATAAGCTTCATAAGACCGATTACAAAGAACACAGTAATTATGAAAACAATTACATTTTGATCAGTAAACAAATACATTGCATAAATAGAAAATAAAAAAATCTGTACAATAAGCATATCTATATCAAAGTCTGACATAACAAAAGAAAATCCTAAAACTTCATTGAGTGATAAAATGAAGCAATTCTGCATTGCAATTACACTTTATACATTCTTCATTTTTCCCAGGAGTTTAATTAAAATCCAAAGGTCAAGTTACACAATGTTGTTCTGATTTCCTAAGAATTACTTCATGAGATATTTCTTGATGTAGTTTTTCTTTTTTTTACAACGTTATCATATACTCCTCCTACGCCTATTGACGCAAAGAGCCTCAGTTAGATTTTGCATCTCTATGTTTAGGTTTTACATCAAAACCTTTCCAGTAACCATTTCCCATTTCACGCTTCATGTTCCTCAGCCACGTAGGCCTGGGTCTTCCAAATTTTTTTTTGTGTTGTTGCAACATCATCTACTCCTACGCTTATTTACACAAAGGGCCTCAGTTAGATTTCGCCAGTCGTCTCTGTTGAGTTTTACATCAATAATTCTCCACTCATCATTTCCTGTTTAACGCTTCATAGTCCTCAGCCATGTAGGCCTGGGTCTTCCCATTCTTTTTTTTTCTGTTGTTGCAACATCATCATCATCTACTCCAACACGTATTGACGCAAAGAGCCTCAGTTTGATTTCGCCAGACGTCTCCATCTTATCTTGAACTTTTACATCAATAAGTCTCCACTCATCCTTTCCCATTTGACGCTTCAGTGTCCTCAGCCATGTAGGTCGGGGTCTTCCAACTCTTTTTTGTGTTGTAACATCATCATCATCATCATCACCACCTCCTACGCTAATTGAAGCAAAGGGTATCAGTTAGATTTCAGCAGTCGTCTCTATGTTGAGTTTTTACATGTATAATTCTCCGCTCATCATCTCCTATTTAACGCTTCTTAGTCCTCAGCCATGTAGACTTGGGACTTCCAACTCTTTTTTTTTTATCTACTTTATAAATCATATTCACATAATGCAGAAGAATTAATTCTGAACTTTATGTACCATTTTGATTAAATCGATTGTTTAGTATTTTTCTTTTTTTGTTAACAAAATAAATTGAATTCGCCGTCCTTTTATTTTAAGTTATTGATCATATTAGACAAAAACCCTTTATAACTTCTTCATCAGCTGAATTCTGCTTAAAAATCCTTGACCTAATTCTGGACTTCCTAATTCAGTCTTTAAGACCTAATTCTTAACGTCATAAATTAGTCTTTTACGGTTTAATTCAGTCTTTATGACTTAATGTTGAACATCCTAATTCCGTCTTTAGGGCCTAATTATAAAAGTCATATTTCAGTCTTTACGACCTAATTCTGAACGTCCTAATTCAGTCTTTAAGACCTAATTCTGAACGTCATAATTCAGTTTTTACGACCTACTCCTGAAAGACCTAATTCAGTCTTTAAAACCTAATTCTGAACGTCATAATTAGGTCTTTACGACATAATTCTGAAAGTCATGATTCAGTCTTTATAACTTTACGCATTAGATGTAATAATTAATCCCAAAAGGCTGGATAAAAAAAAATTGATAGATAAAAAACAATAACCTTATTTACTTATTAACAAAATTACTTCTCTAATACGACACAACTAAAAAAAATGTTTCAAACAGAATCTTATTTTAAAATTGAAAGACAGATTTAAGCACCATACGACACCCGAAAAATATGAATAAAAACCTATCATAAAAACCGTTTGAATCCGGTAAGAGATTCCATGTCATTCATCTATTAAAAAAACATTATTCACCGCGTTTTCATTTTTCAACATTTGCAAGTACGAAGCCATTTAAATTCCTCTTCAATAGTCGATGTATATTTTTCTTAAAAATGCTACCAGCCTTTGTCACCCAGTAAATTGAAACTCGTGTAACTCTTGAGCTCTAAAAGGGATATAAGCTAGTAAAAATGTGTAAAAGTATACTCCATCATATATATATATATATATATATATATATATATATATATATATATACACATATATGTGTATATATATATATATATACATATATGTATATATATATATATATATATATATATATATATATATATATATACATATATGTGTGTATATATATATATATATATATATATATATATATATATATATATATATATATATATATATATTTACAGTATATATAATTCATATATATACATAAATATATATACATATATATATATACATTATATATATATATATACACACAGTATTTAATATAGCTTAACAAGTAATAATAATAATAATAATAATAATAAAAATAATAATATTAAAAATAATAATAATAATAATGACAATACACATACAAGTATCTATATCTATCTATCTATCTATCTATCTATCTATCTATCTATATATATATATATATATATATATATATATATATAGTGTGTGTGTGTGTGAACGTGTATGTGTCTGCGTAATCACGAGGAATAAAGAAACCATTGCTGAAAATTAGGAGAATGTTATCTGAAATTTACATCTATCGCCTCTTAGAGACTATCAACAGAATGTAATAATAACCATGGTAATTTCTTTTATCATAATAAAACCTCTCTCTCTCTCTCTCTCTCTCTCTCTCTCTCTCTCTCTCTCTCTCTCTCTCTCTCTCTCGTGAAGCGATGAAAGAGGTAGTCTGTAATCTTTCGTTTAGTATTGGCGCTGTCGAGATTCAAAGAAATCAAGAGCTTGGAGAAGAATTGGTGAGGATCAGCGGATTGTGGAATGCAAAACCCTGATGTAATAAAAATTGCAGATGGAATCCTGCGTCTCGCTTGGAGGGGATGTGAGAGAGAGAGAGAGAGAGAGAGAGAGAGAGAGAGAGAGAGAGAGAGAGAGAGAGATAATTTTTTATCCTAAAAAAATATGTTACATATATTCTAATTTCAAAATTGTTTTATAAATATAGTTAATAATTGTATTTAGAGGAAAGACAAAATGAAAACAAATATGTTTTACAAATTTTAAATATGTAAACACTGGTTTATTGATAAAATTGATAATTATTATTATTATTATTATGAGAGAGAGAGAGAGAGAGAGAGAGAGAGAGAGAGAGAGAGAGAGAGAGAGAGAGAGAGAGAGATAATTTTTTTTCTATCTAGATAAAAAATATTTTGTATATATTTCGAATATGTAAAGAGATAGATTTTCAAAGATCTTTTATTAATATAGTTTATAATAATTAGGAAGAGTAATGAGAGATTTATCTTTTTTAAATGTGTTGCATAAATTTCAAATATGCAAATAAATTAACTTTCAAAGCGGTTTTATCTATATAAATTATAAATATTATTGGCGAAAAGACAGAAATAAAAACATTACTTTCCTTTATCTAAAGAGAAATATGTTTTACAAATTTCAAATAAGTAAAGAAATTAGGACTTTCAAAGCTGTTTTATTAAAATAGTTGATAATCATTATTATGGGAAAGACAGACAGACAGACATATATTTTCCAAAGTCCTTTATGTTAAAGAAAAAGAGGAAACATGCTATACATAAATTATGGTAGGAAAAAAAATATGTGCACATGGCTGTATCAAGAAACATGACGATAATAATGATTAGGGAGAGAGAGAGAGAGAGAGAGAGAGAGAGAGAGAGAGAGAGAGAGAGAGAGAGAGAGAGAGTTAATCAATGAGCTGTTAATTACCTACGGCATAAAGATGCGTTACTTAGTCGGCATCAGTCTCGCAAAACACATGATTTAACTTCAAAATTTAACTTTGAATTTAACTCACAAAATATCAAATTAAATTCGCAAATCCTCCTAACAATCATCGCAACAATTTCCGAGACTGAAATTCTTCCACTTGTCTCAGTTTTCTGAAATCTGTCAAAACCATTTAAGTAAACTTAATAAACCGAATCAAAATCATTTGATTTTCTACAACGTTTCTATAAGTGACGCCTAAACCGTTTCAAATGGATTTAACCTAATTGAATTGTTTTATAAAGGCGGTATAAAAGTTATAAAAAGTTATAAATGCGATATAAAAGCCATAAAAAGTTATAAAAGCTATAAAAGTTATAACAAGTTATAAAAGCGAT
>NC_090727.1:30938022-30953022 GCF_036898095.1 Palaemon carinicauda
GCTGGAATAAAACTTCTAGAGTACTGCGTAGTATTGAGTCTTATGATGGAGAAGGCCTGGCTATTAGAATTAACTGCCTGCCTAGTATTACGAACAGGATAGAATTATCCAGGGAGATCTGAATGTAAAGGATGATCAGAGTTATGAAAAATCTTATGCAACATGCATAATGAACTAATTGAACGACGGTGCCAGAGATTAATATCTAGATCAGGAATAAGAAATTTAATAGACCGTAAGTTTCTGTCCAACAAATTAAGATGAGAATCAGCAGCTGAAGACCAGACAGGAGAACAATACTCAAAACAAGGTAGAATAAAAGAATTAAAACACTTCTTCAGAATAGATTGATCACCGAATATATTAAAAGACTTTCTCAATAAGCCAATTTTTTGTGCAATTGAAGAAGACACAGACCTTATATGTTTCTCAAAAGTAAATTTGCTGTCGCGAATCACAACTAAAATTTTGAAAGAGTCATACAAATTTAAAGAAACATTATCAATACTGAGATCCGGATGTTGAGGAGCCACCGTCTTTGACCTACTTACAATCATACTTTGAGTTTTGTTAGGATTCAACTTCATACCCCATAATTTGCACCATGCACTAATTTTAGCTAAATCTCTATTAAGGGATTCACCAACCCCAGATCTACATTCAGGGAATGGAATCGATGCAAAGAGAGTAGCATCATCTGCATATGCAACAAGCTTATTTTCTAATCCAAACCACATGTCATGTGTATATAGTATGAAAAGTAATGGGCCAAGAACACTACCCTGTGGAACACCGGATATCACATTCCTATACTCACTATGGTGCCCATCAACAACTCTTTGAGATCTACTACTTAAAAAATCAATAATAATGCTAAGAAACGACCCACCCACTCCCAACTGTTTGAGTTTGAAAACAAGGGCCTCATGATTAACACGGTCAAAGACAGCACTAAAATCAAGGCCAATCATACGAACTTCCCGACCACAATCAAGGGATTTCTGTACTGCATTGGAGAATGTAAGAAGGGCATCACATGCTCCAAGGCCTTTACGAAAACCAAATTGCAAACTAGGGAATAGATGATTACCTTCAGCAAACCTATTAAGACGTTTTGCCAGAAGACGTTCAAAAACTTTAGATAATATGGGAGTTATGGAAATTGGGCGGTAATCAGTGGGACTTGAGCAACCACAAACACATTTACATAGAGGAGTAATATATGGCCGTTTGTATTGTAATATAATTGTTTTTGATAGAAAGTTATTAATTATTTCATAAAATTGCTTTCGGGCAAAAGATAGTCGGCAATACAGTGTATGATAATTCACATCTATAAGTAATAACTATACTAAAAACAGAAAACTAAAGGAATGGCAAATTCAGTAATACTTTTTAGTGTTTCTGTGTACTATAAACAACAGTACTTTACCCACAACTTCTGCAGAAGTATAGTGATTAATAACAATTGAGCAAATATATAAGTTTATCAATATTTCATTGGCCCTCTTGTATACTAAAGTGTTTTACCATTCTGTGTGATATTGAAAACGCCACAATTTTGTTATGAAAAATCTTATAATGAATAACTTCCATTCAATGCAAATCTAGTGTTGTGACTGCTTAGTGAAAGCAACGGTAACTAGCAAAAAATAATAATAATAATAATAACAATAATATAATAATAATAATAATAATAATAATAAAAATTATGTATATATATATATATATATATATATATATATATGTGTGTGTGTGTGCGCGCGCACACACACACACACACACATATATATATATATATATATATATATATATATATATATATATCATACATACATCATATATACATAAAATTCAGATCTCGTCTATTAAATCATATATATATATATTTCTCATTCACCATTTTGCAGAGATAGAAAATCCAACTAAAAAATTAACCAAACATCTACCTAGCTTCACAGACGCTTTATTCACAGACTAAAAGTTCCAGCAACTCTGGTAAACAAAAGCAGTAACTGAATTAATCTCCTTAATGCGATTTCGCTCAACTATTTGGTTAAGGCGGCACTTCAGTTAAAAAGTCATTGGAATGGGTCAGGAGTAACTGCATTTCCAATTCATACATGACTGACTTTTAATCTGATTATTGTTGTGTTTGTATTGGTTTGTGCACCATGAAATTGGTTTCGGGAAAAAAGGGGTAAAAGGTTAACGATATTGGAAAATAGATATCATGATAGATAAACTTTTGTGGGCATTTTGAAGCATACATAATGCTTAAATACTGACCTGTTTTATCTTAATTAAATTAATATTGGTGAAAGCAAACGAATTTCTAGAGAAGATGTACAGTTGGACATATGAATTCCTGTCCCATACTTACTGGGTGGCGAGTTCCTGTACGTAAAGATTTCTGGTTTCAGTTCCAGTGTCATTAGAATAGATACTCACCAGAATGTCAGCCAGCAAGCCCAACCCCCAACCACAGCAGTGGCCTCCGCAGTAAAAAGCTTAAACTCACGGTCCAGGGCTGGGATCGATCAGCTGCCATGCGCATGCTAGGCGAACACGTTACCACTGTACTATCCCTGCCCACCGCCTCTACCTTCTCTACCTTATTATAGTCAATTCTTTTTAGTGAGGCAGATTTGCACCGACTCGCAAGGGTGCCCTTTTAGCTCGGAAAAGTTTCCTGCTCGCTGATTGGTTAGAGAAGATAATTCTAACCAATCAGATAGCAGAAAACTTTTCCGAGCTAAAAGGGCACCACTGCAAGTCGGTGCAAATGCGCCTCATTAAAAATAATTGAGTATAAGTGTCTGGTTACTTGCCGGGCAGAAATGGTGTGTCGGGGTGCAATTCCTGTGTTTAACTGTACAAACCTGTTTAACTATTCCTTAGTGATTTAGTCATAGTTATTGAATATCGTTACGACCTTTCCGTTAAGATAGTCACTAGATAGTTTCGCAATTTGAATTACAAACAGTATTGATTGAATTCATTGATAGAGAAAATCGAGAGCAAATACTTGACTGTGACATGGCAAAAAATGTCTTTACAAACGTCTCTATCATTGATATGTCATTGCTTTTCCAGTCCTCCGCGTAATGTCATGTTCAACAGAAATTACTCTTGAGAGATATTCCGAAATAATATCAAGTAATCTAAAGTTCATTTTGATAACACGATTTCCATTTAACACCTGACACAGAATTACAGGCAAACTCATTATCGCACCTTCAAAATATCTGTTGAATCTTATAAGGGGCTGTCGAAAGTTGTAGCACTTGATATTATTACTGCACTTCCTCAGAGGGCATTATTGTCAAAAGTTACAATACTTGACATTATTACAGTCACAAATAGAAGTTGGCGTAATGAACCATTGCTTAAAAAAAGAAAAGAAAAACAAATCATAATGAAGAGTTTTGTATCAGGCGATAAATAATTTCATCATTGCTTAATGATGACAAGAAGACTTGCTATTTTCCCTGTTGGAGCCCCTGGGCTTGTAGCATCCTGCTTTTTCCAACTAGGGTTTTAGCTTAGAAAGTAGTAGTAATAATAATAATAATAATAATAATAATAATAATAATAATAATAATAATAATAATAATAATAATAATAATAATAATAACAACAGGGAGCCAACAGATGTTTGCTACAAAGGATGAAGACGGCAGTGTTATCACTAAAAGAGATGGAGTGATAAAAATTTGCAGGGCATTTCTATACAATGAAATACAATAGTGACATAAGAAATAACTTTGCCAAAAGAAATAATGAGACATCTGAGCCGGTAACAAACGTAACAATAGGACAAGTAAAGAAAGCATTTGAAAGGCATGAAAGGAGACAACGCATCAAGAGATTGCCTAACAATTGAATTTATAATACATGGAGATTTCATAATAGTCAAACTTGCTGAACTTTCCACAGAACGCCTACAACAAATGCTCTCTACCTACAGCTTGGGAAATCTTTATCATTATACTAATTCACAAAAGCCTAAAAAAACAATTACCAACGAATAAGTTTACTCTCTGCAATATATAAAACCTTTAAAAATGTCATATTAGGCCGAATAGAAAGACAGCCAATCATGATGATAATAATAATAATAATAATTATAATAATAATAACAATAATAATAATAATAAAGCTAAAAGTTGGGTCTCTTCAACCTCAAAACGTCTTTAATGGAAAGCTGTGACCTCGACTTCGATCCCGCGAAACGCCTTCATTGATCCGCGAAACTCCATTCGCTAGGGAACAGAAATTGATATCTCTTCGGAGGTGGGATTTAGGGTGACACTTACGAAGGGATGCGGGATGGAGGGAGGAAGAGAAAGGTGGGTTTCCAAGAACCGCCTCCGTGATGCTGCGGTTTGAACGCAGGTACTTTTGGGAGCCTCGTTTATATAGGAAGGATAATTATAATTAATGATTATACTGATAGTAAATAAATCATAGATTTAAAGGAAAATACTTAGATAGGATGTCTTTGGAGGAAATTCAGAGTAGATGTGTAAAATACTTTTAAAATAGAAAAACATAAAAGGTAGACTTATGGAAACCTCGTTTAGATGGGAAGGAAAATTATAATTAATTATTGTAATGTTAGTAAATAAACCATAGATTTAGAGCAAAATGATAGGATGTCTTTAGGGGAAATTCAGAGTAGATATGTAAAACACTTTCAAAATAGACACATAAAAGGTGAACTTTTGGGAGCCTCATTTAGATGGGAGGGACAATTATAGTTTGTATTATAATAATGGTAAATAAACCATAGATTTAGAGGAAGGCTAAACTTTGAAATATTTATGGGAAATTCAAAGTAGATGAGTAAAATCATTTCAAAATAGAAAATCATAAATCGTGGGCTTTTGGGAGACTCGTTTAGATGGGAAGGATAATTATAATTAATCATTGTAATTTTGGTTAATAAACAAAGATGAAACTTTGATGATATGTCTTTAGGGGAAATGCAGATGTGTAAAATCCTTTCAAAATTGATCACCATAAAAGCTTTATTGAAATTATGTTAATAACAAATATATGAGAAGGTTGTAAAACACAATGATTGTTGGGTAACTTCAAAAATATTAATGAGAAAGGAAAAAATAAATTCGACATAAATTAATTGAAAAAAATAAAGTAATCTAATCAGTTATATGAATGAATTAAACGTTTCTTATAAATGTACAAGATCTACCGGAAATAGTTAACTGATAATGAATAACGAACAAATTAATCAAGCGTTTAGTAAAAGCAATATTACTGATAAGCTAAAAATAAAAATATAGAAAAGTGATGTAAGAGTAATATATTTCAAAATGATTTTTCCAAGAAAAGAAATCATCAGGATGCATTTGAAGGCTTAAAAATAGAAATAAAAAAGTAAAAATTTATGGTATCATTTGATTTTAGTGATAAAGGTGATGTGTTGATATATCAATATTCCAACTGATCAATTTAAATTTATATATAAATATATATATATATATATATATATATATATATATATATATATATATATATATATATATATATATATATATATATATATATATATATATATATATATATATAAATATATATATATATATATATATATATATATATATATATATATATATATATATATATATATATATACATATTATATCTATATATATATATATATATATATATATATATATATATATATATATATATATATATATTTATTAATATATATATATATATATATATATATATATATATATAATTATATATATACATACATACAAACACGCATATATATATATATATATATATATATATATATATATATATATATATATATATATATATATATGCTTTAAACACTTTACGTTTGGAGAAGGTAGTAATTAAGATTACTAGAGAGAATTTTAACAACTTAAGATTTGCACATGTTAGTGTTCTACCTAGTGAATCCTTAGAGAAATGACAAAAGATGATAGTAGATTTGAATAGAGAAAAACAGATGTGTAGGACTGAAAATGACTATCAGTAAAACTAGAATAATGTTCAATGAAAATGCTGAGACAAATAAGAGTTATGGACGTGTGAAAAGACATGTGTGAGATGTTTGATCTGATGTGGACTAGTAACAGCTGGTATGATGATGATTGATTATATATATATATATATATATATATATATATATATATATATATATATATATATATATATATATATATATATATATATATACATAAATAAATATATATATATATATATACATACATACATACATATATATATATATATATATATATATATATATATATATATATATATATATATGTGCGTGTGTGTATGTGTATATATACACATAAATACATTGTATGTATATATGTAAATATAAATCTGTTTGTATACCTCAATATATATGCCAAATATACATATACACACAATTCTACAAACATATACACACACACACACATATATATATATACGTATATATATATATATATATATATATATATATATATATATATATATATATATATATATATATATGTGTGTGTGTGTGTGTGTATACATTTATAAATATTCAAATGTATATACGTATATATATATATAATTTATATATTTATATATATATACAAATATAAGTATATTTATATATACATACGTACATACACGAGCGAAAAACAGAGGTAAAGTAACGAAATAAAACGCTTAAAATATCAATATATGAAGGAGAACGCTCGGGCTGTGACACAACAACTTTCCTTCCAGCACAATAGCGCTGCAAAATGAGGCCAAAATTAAGTTTAGAAAATCTTGCACTCAAAAAAAAAAAAAAAAAAAAAAAAAAAAAAAAAAAAAAAAAAAAAAAAAAAAATCCGCGTCGTATTATTCATTAATGAATTTCAAGCAACAAGGAATTGTATAGCTTTTATCTGGGTTGCCAAAAAGTCATAATTTGAAATGCTGTGGGAGTGGAAAATTGATCTTGTGTTGATCTTGGGTATTATGCCAGAAGTTATGAAAAGATTACACGCTTTGGATAGCAAGAATATTAATGAGATGTCCAGTAGTTTTTACTTAATCATTAAATGTGAAAGAAGTCCTGGAATTTGCTCCTATATTCTTCATTTTAGGAAAGAGGAGCACTAGGGATTGTTTAATCATGAAACTAAAAGGTCTTGGACGATATTAATCTTGTTTCTCTTCCTCTTGTTTTTTTTTTTTTTAAGTTTTTATAGTTTATATATTTCTAGTTTATTTTGATTGTTTAATACTTCTCTTGTAGTTCATTTACTTCTTTGTTTCCTTTCCTCACTGGGCTTTTTCCTGGTTGGAGCCCTTGGGCTTATAGCAACTTGCTTTTGCCACTAAGGTTATAGTTTGGCTTGTAATAATAATAATAATAATAATAATAATAATAATAATAATAATAATAATAATAATAGTAATAAAATTGATTATAATAATAATAATAATAATAATAATAATAATAAAAATCATAATAATAATAATAATAATAATAATAACAATAATAATAATAATGATACTACTACTAATACTACTACTACTACTACTAATACTACTATAATAATAATAATAATAATAATAATAATAATAATAATAATAATAATGTTAAACTGTAATAGAGATTTGATGTTACATTTATGCTTTTTTCACGTATACTAAAATGTATCAGTAAATGAAATGATTTGGCTGTTTCACTGGACTAGATATTTAATAAGAAATTAATTTCTTAAGGATCTATGTATGCAATCTTTTTATCTCGACTCTGCGGTGAATATTTCAGGTTAAATGATCAAGCACGAAGAATTGGTGGCAGTAGGTAGTAGGTTATATTAATAATAATAATAATAATAATAATAATAATAATAATAATAATAGTAATAATAATAATAAAAATAATAATATTAATAATAATAACAATAACAATAATAATAATAATAACAATAATAATAATAATAATAATAACAACAACAACAATAATAATAAAAACAACAACAACAACAATAATAATAATAAAAAGAATAATGATTATAATAATAATAATAATAATAATAATCGATATAATTTACTTCTGTCTAATAGATATTAAAAGTGAAGATAAACTAATGCTACCTAGAATTCTATGGAAATGATTACTTCTCAAAATCTTACATAATTAATAATTTCCATCTGGAGAAAATTAAGTCATTTAAACATAAGAACCACGTCTATTTTAAAATCATCATACAATTCATAGTTCAGAATGTTTTTAAACATTCGGAGAACATCACTTTAAACGGTCTTAAAGTGATTTTACTTAATAAAAGAAATATACATTGTCAGAAAAAACCGTAATTTCAATCGGAAATTCTCCGTAAAATATACAGTTCTCAACCGTATTTCAGTAAAATACAGGCGACCGTAATTTTACCTTACTTTGTTATTATCTTTTACAGGTTGGTGGCCGTAATATCACTCTTTAACGTCAATATGTCTGTTTTTAAAACAGTAAAAACATTTACCGTTTGTTTAATGAAAATTTTTTAACAGTGTAAATCAATGTGAAGTTTTTTTATTTCATTTTTTTGTTTCAATACAATTCTTTGATCACCAGGACTCATGCTATTGCTTCTTCACCGGCACTCGACGTCAATGACCTCAGATGTCATGATGCCAGAAAACCTCGAATCAATCAATCAGTCTTTACCGGCAGCTTATGTAATCAATGAATCTTTTATGGGTTTGATTCTATGAAGAGCCAATAATCTCCCACATGGAATATATCTAATTTTCCTTGTAGCTTTGGAAGTAACATTATCACTTTCCAATAGAATAGGCGTCTATACTCAGTTGTTGTTTTTTCTAATAAAGCGCATTTTGCACTGACCATTACTTAGAATTATTTTCTCCAACCAATCAGCAAGTAGGAAACTTTTCCGAGCTAAAAGGGCACCCTTGCGAATCAGTGGAAATGCGCCTCATTAAAAAAAATGAGTTTAGTTACTGCAATCTCACATTAAGAAGGGCTTTCATTCAATTCAGTTCTGAACTACTTCTTGGTCATTTACACTCACTAGCCTATCAGGGGTGCCGTTTTAGCTCGGAAAATTTTCCTTCTAGCTGATTGGTTAGAATTATTTTGCCCAACCATTCAGCTAGTAGGAAAGTTTTCTGAACTAAAAGGCACCCCTGAGTCAATACAAATGCTCCTAATTAAAAAAAAAAAAAAAAAAAAAAAAAAAAAAATAAAATAAAATAAATAAATAAATAAAAAAAAAGTATGGCTTTCCTCAGTAAATTTTCAGAGCTAAAAGGGCACCGCAGAGAGTCCGTTCAAATACGCCTCATTAATAAAAGATGAGTATTGTTAAGCGCAATCTCACCCTAGGAAGTGTTTCAATTCGATTCTCTTCCAAACTACTTTGTGGTTATTTTGAGAAAATTCCACAACGCCGAAAAGGTGGATTTGGTGCATTCGATTTTATCAGTTCAAATGAGAAACAGAATCACGAGATGAAAAGCTTCAGTGTTTGTGTCCTTTCCGCAGAAGGGATTTTATTGCATTCACATTCTTAACAGAGATTTGATCTGATTCCGTTGTTGTTATGTTATGAAAATACCCCTCCCCCCCCTCTCTCTCTCTCTCTCTCTCTCTCTCTCTCTCTCTCTCTCTCTCTCTCTCTCTCTCTCTCTCTCTCTCTCTCTCTAAGAGATTATGATGATTTCGGAAGCTTATGTAATAATTTAGATTTGTATATAGGCCTACTCAAAAATAAAATCTCTCTCTCTCTCTCTCTCTCTCTCTCTCTCTCTCTCTCTCTCTCTCTCTCTCTCTCTCTCTCATGCAATATATATAAAGATTGAAATTCCGGTTTAACGAAGGTAACAGGTTAATTAGACTGTGAAATATAAAAAAAAAAATAATCATAAAGAAGACTTTGCTCAGAGATCATTGGCAAAGGCAGCTTCTAAGTAAAAGAAAAAAAAAAGGTTTGAAGCGATATTCTTTGATAGTATTTCGTTTTCTGTTATTATTATGATTATCATTATCATTTTTATTTTTATTATTATTATTATTATTATTATTATTATTATTATTATTATTATTATTATTATTATTATTATTATTATTAGCTAAGCTACAAACTAAGTTGGAAAAGCAGGATGCTATAAGCCCATTTTAATTATTTATAACTTAAGCTTGCAAAAATTCAGAGTAGCTTGATGAATATCCATTAGTAAAAAAACGTTGCCATTACTTTTGAATAAGTATTTGCAATGATTGAAGTGAATGTAACAAGCAATTGAAATGAGTAGCAGTGAGTAGTTCCTTAATCTACGGCTAATGAAGGTATCAGGATAAAATAGCAAACGATTTGCTTAATCTATTCTGTTATTGATTTGTTCCTTCTAAGCACCTTAGAATTTATTTCTATTTCCTAGTCATACATTTTTTATTTAGAAAAACTCATATGATAAAAAGATATCTTGGTGAAATATTAAGAAAGATGCATATTCATTGGTTATATTTCTTTTAATTTCCTTCGTGTTTGTGTGTGTGTAAATTTTACAGAGAATGTTTCACACGAAAAATAAATCACTAGTTTAGGTCAGAGTTACGATTTTGCAATATTTTTGGCGAAATGGTTGTTTTTTTTTTTAAGGGTCAGATTTTCAAAGTAATAAAAAACGATTTAAAAATTTTCAAAGTCCTTTCTAATACAGTGGTACCGTATTCGCCAATCATTTGCATGGCAGCAGATCGATCCCAGCCCGAAGCCATCAGTTTAAACAGTTTACTGGGGAGGCCCCGGTTGCGCTTGGGCACCACAGTGGGGGAGAGGTTGGGCTTGCCCGTCTGACGTTCTGGTGAGTATCTATTCTCATAAAACTGGAACTGAAACCAGACACCTTTAACATTTAATCGAAGAAAACGGATATTACCAAAACATATCTTTTGTCTCCCATTTCCAGAAATTTTCTAATCCATAATACTTCTATGAATTCTTCTTCTTCTTCCTTTAATTAAATGTTAAAGGTGTCTGGTTTCAGTTCTATTAAATGAGAAAGTGTTACACCTTCCCAAAGGATAATTATTCTGGGTATTTGCACAGAAATACTGCAAGGTAAATTTTACAATTTTAATAACGGTTAACGGCCATAGGTCACCAAAAGGAATAATAAATAGTTCGATCCTTCACTAAAATGTTCATTTGGTGTGAGAGGAATTTTTTTCTTATTTATTTATTTATTTATCTATATATTTCATCTGCAATTTGGAAAGTATTGGTAAAAGCTTCGTTCCTTAAAAGCACTCGCGTGTCAATTTTGGCTTTTAGGTTAACTTATGGTTACTTGTATTTTATTTGCATATCCCATTTCAGTTGTTTCACACTCCATGTCTTTGCACTTTGCAATAAAAAGGACAAATAAATATGTACATACAAAACCACATACACACACATATATATATACAGTATATACATATATATATATATATATATATATATATATATATATATATATATATATATATATATATATATATATATATATATATATATATATATATATATATATATATATATATATACATATATCACAAATCACAAAAACACATCTAAATACATATATTTATATATGCACATATAGAGAATATATATATATATATATATATATATATATATATATATATATACGTATATAGATATGATTATAATATATATACATACAAACTATACACACACATATATCTACACACACACACACACATATATATATATATATATATATATATGTGTGTGTGTGTGTAAATATATATATATATATATATATATATATATATATATATATATATATATATATATATATATATCTCTATATGTGCATATATACATATATGTATTTAGATGTGTTTTTGTGATTTGTGATATATGTATATATATATATATATATATATATATATATATATATATATATATATATATATATATATATATATATATATAAAATCATCATCAAAAGTCGTTGCTGGTCCTCTGTAGGACGAAGACCTCAGACATGTCCTTCCACTGGAGTCTGTTTAATGGTCTTTCTATGACAATGTATCATTCTATACCGGCAAACATTCTTAGTTAGTCCATCCATCAAGTTTTGTTCCTTCCTATAATTTTACGATCGCCATGTGCCCATTCTGTTCTTCCTAATGTCCGTCTATTGCCTATCAATCTCATTCTATGTCCTCTCTATTTCCATTTCGTTTTCTTACATGTTGTAGGAACATCCTGTACTTTATTTTGCTCTTTTTCTGTCTTTTAGTGTTAATCCCATAATCATTCTTTCCTTAGTTCTTTGAGATGTAACTAACTTATTTTATAAGGCTTTAGTGTACACAAACACACACACATACAGTATATATATATATATATATATATATATATATATATATATATATATATATATATATATATATATATATATATATGTGTGTGTGTGTGTGTGTGTGTGTGTGTGTGTGTGTGTGTGTGAGTGTTTGTTTAGCAAATCTAAAATAAAAATTACTGAAAGAAAAGTGACCAGAAAACTGAAATATGGCTGAAAGATGATTCGGAGTCTTCCTATAAATTCAATGAGAGACTCGAGCACAGACGCTCTTTTTTTCAAAGTTCGTCCAGGTTAATGGGATGTTTTTATTTCAGATCAATATTTTTGTGTTATCCTTATTTTGTTTCTAGATCCCAATATTCAATAGTTAAAGGCATAGGATGTGATCACTGGAGCCTAAAACAATATGAACAATTGGAGAAAGTCATAGGCTTCCAGGTAAAACTTGAAAAATAAAACATTGTTGCAACATTTTCATATTTATTCTGCCAAATGGAATTTTCATCTTCCGGTTCAGATTTTCAAAGCAATACTGAATGTTTCTGATTTTTCAAAAACTATTATTATTATTAGTAGTATGCCGTAAAAAGGTAAAAATCCTGGAATAAAAGTTGCCAAGCATTTACCGCTTTAAAAACGGAGATATTGACCTATAAGAGTGATATTACGGTCACCAACCGTAAAAGATAATAACAAGTAGGGTAACAATTACGGTCTCCTGTATTTGATTGAAATACGGCTGAGAACAGTAGATTTTAGTATCAAAACTATGTTTTTTTTAACAGTGTAACTAAAATCAGTCAAAATTATAGATACACAAACACAGAAGACAAAGGAAAATAATACTTAGGGTTGTGGTGGCCAATGTGGTAACGTCCCTGACAGGTGAACGCCATAAAAGTCTGAGCAGGGAATAGAGGCAAAGATTTCTAATATATTTCATGAATTTTCAAAATTGAAAAAAAAAAAAATATGATCAGAGAGACCAGGGAATAGAAGGAAAGATATCTAATATATTTCAAGAATTTTCAAAATGAAAAAAAAAATATGATCAGAGAGACCAGGGAATAGAAGGAAAGATATCTAATATATTTCAAGAATTTTCAAAATGAAAAAAAAAAATATGATCAGAGAGACCAGGGAATAGAAGGAAAGATATCTAATATATTTCAAGAATTTTCAAAATGAAAAAAAAAATATGATCAGAGAGACCAGGGAATAGAAGGAAAGATATCTAATATATTTCAAGAATTTTCAAAATGAAAAAAAAAAAAATATGATCAGAGAGAACAGGGAATAGAAGGAAAGATTTCTAATATATTTCATGAATTTTCAAAATGAAAAAAAAAAAAATGATCAGAGAGAGCAGGGAATAGAAGCAAATATTTCTAGTATATTTCATGAATAAAAAAAAAGGGGGGGAGGGGGACCAGAGAACAAGAGCAAAGATTTCTCGTACATTTCATGAATAAGTAAAGACGACCGTGAATATCATCCATAATTTCTCGTCTCAAAGCATGCAATTTATGCTTAACATCCGGCGTTGCATGCAAAGTCAACACAAAATTCACTTTCCTATCTCGCATAACATTTCACATTAGGATTTTGAACGACGCAAGCAAACAACTCTTTCATTTTTGGTAGTCTATCATTCATTTATGAATAATAAATTCGCGTTATTTCTTTGCAACATGCGCTTTTGCAACCCTCCTCCTCCCTGCATCTTGTTGCAGTTTTTCCAGCTAAGCTGCTTAAAGGTATAAAGACTGCTCATGAATGGCAGAGGTAAGGTACAGTGACACTGCCTTATCAAGCAGGACAATGTCCTATATACTGACCATATATGCATATGATATATATATTATATATATATATATATATATATATATATATATATATATATATATATATATATATATATATATATATATATATATATACATATATATATATATATATATATATATATATATATATATATATATATATATATTCATTATATATATATATATATATATATATATATATATATATATATATATATATATATGTGTGTGTGTGTGTGTGTGTGTATGTATGTATACACATAATGAATATGCATTATAATGAAAAGAATAGGAATTATCAAAGCCTTCTCATTACTACTATATAATTGTTTACACAATTACTAGAATAACTTCAACTGACATCGTGGTCATTCAAAGTCAAACCTAAGCACTGTTTTTCCATAAACTTCAGCTGATGAATTTATCAGGGTAAAACAGCAAAAAAGTTCCTCCGTCTATTATGTTTTTCTTTCATATTTTCAAAACTTGTCAGCCAACAACCTCACAGGTTCACAATATATCGTGGTGTTGATTAATAGGGTTGTGGTGGCCTCGTGGTAGCGTCCTTGCATTGGTGATTGCCAGACTGGGGTTCGAGACCCACTCAAAATCGTTGGTTACTTTGGTCATTTCAACCTCATCATCCTTCTGAGCTAAGGATGGGGGGTTTGGGAGAGTCTATAGGTCTATCTGCTAAGTCATCAGCAGCCTAGGCTTGGCTCTCCTTGGTCCTAGCTTGGGTGGAGAGAAGGCTTGGGCGCTGATTGAGATACTACCGCTA
>NC_090727.1:30958022-30968022 GCF_036898095.1 Palaemon carinicauda
TCTCTCATCTATTCCGTCTTTCCAAATTTTTTCTCTGCCTGTTTGTCGGAAATACTATGGACCTTTATCATATTCCTCTGCCTGCCTGCCTGCCTGTTAGACAAGATCACAAAAACTCTCTAAACGTTAAAACTAATTCTCTATATCCGACAGCAAATGGAGTCTCTGCAGATGGACTAAAAAGTCTTTGAGACATCCAAAATCCTTGTCACTCCTTGTAACTCTCTCTCTCTCTCTCTCTCTCTCTCTCTCTCTCTCTCTCTCTCTCTCTCTCTCTCTCTCTCTCTCTCTCTCTGCAGTAAGATACATAAACTTAGTTTAGTAAAAAATCTGAATCAACTATCAAAATGTTAAAATAAAAGTTGTAAGGAGATTATATGATCTCTTTTAACTGGACCATTATCACTATTTTGGCAGAACATTTATATACAAAAACATACCGCCTTCATATTCAAAGTACAAGCCATCTTCCTTAATTAACATTTACTATCGCTAATAAGAAGTCACTCTTCCTGTCTTATGGATCTAAATCATGTTAGGCTGCTTTTATTAGGTTTATATGTTCAATGAATGGATACTCTCTGATCAAGAGAGTAAGATATGGTTAAATATAGTTGCTGTGAGTCTTTAGATCACTCACTCTCATGGCATGTATATGCGCACGAATATATATATATATATATATATATATATATATATATATATATATATATATATATATTATATACACACACGCACACACACACACACATATATATATATATATATATATATATATATATATATATATATATATATATATATATATATATATACATACATATATCCTAAAATATATAAACATATGTTTAACCTATGTATAATTGAAACCAAGGAAAACTAATTATAAAAGATTAGAAGTTCATAAAAGAAAAGTTAAATGAATACAAGACTTCATGTGGGTTAAAGAATAATGATGTTTTATCGAAGTCTTTCATTAGCAACCTTCAAATTTCTCCTTATCCTTAATTGAAGTAATCCAAAAGTTCCTTAGCAGTAATGATTCGCAAATAATCCGAACATTCACTAGTGTAAGAAGAAGAAGAAGAAGAAGAAGAAGTAAATGGGTCGATAATTTTCATAATTAATTTTGTTAACGAATAATTGAATAATTTAAACGCGAAAGAATGTCTAAATTGAATAACTGGTGGAATTCTAATCTTACTTTACATTTAAACTGAAAGATAAATAATACAGTGGCTTTCAACAAGGAGGTCTAAAGGATTTTTTTCCTAAAAGCTTTTCGGAAATGCTACGCAAGTGAATTTTTATTTAATACCTTGAATTAATTATCAACCGATACATAGATTATTTAATTTGATTGGTTATTAGCAATTCTTTCAGTTACAAAGGGACACTTTTAAAGGCCACTCATAAATGGCAGAGGTAAGGGACAGTGACATAGCCCTTGCAAGCAGGACAATACCCTAGTGACTAACCATATATACATATGATCAGCACCCAAGCCCCTCTCCACCTAAGCCAGGAACAAGGAAATCCAGGCAATGCTACTGGTGGCTCAGCAGATAGAACTATAGGCTCCCCCAAACCCCTCCCATTCTTAGCTCCCAAGGATGGTGAGGTTGCAGCGACCAAAGGAACTAACGAGTTTGAGCAGGACTTGAAACCCCAGTCTGGTGTTTGCCAGTCAGGGACGTTACCACATCGCATATTAACAACTGTATCCATAGATATTATTAATGGAAAAAGGATATACTATGATAGATATGAAATTATTTTAGTAGCATTTTTACAAAGCCTGAAAGGCTTCACGGAAAACGTGCTAAAGCCGCTGATATTAGCAATCTACTCTAAATCTACTGTTTTGACTCCCTACTTCTGTTATTGCTTTCAACAATGATTTTTGTCCTGTTTTCTCTATTTGCTGCAACCGGTGATATGAACACCCCTTCTCTCTCTCTCTCTCTCTCTCTCTCTCTCTCTCTCTCTCTCTCTCTCTCTCTCTATTATTGCACAATTCCAGATTACTTTATGCATGTAAAAGGCTTGACTATCTCTCTCTCTCTCTCTCTCTCTCTCTCTCTCTCTCTCTCTCTCTCTCTCTCTCTCTCTCTCTCATTGCACAATTCCAGATTACTTTATGCATGTAAAAGGCTTGACTATCTCTCTCTCTCTCTCTCTCTCTCTCTCTCTCTCTCTCTCTCTCTCTCTCTCTCTCTCTCTCTCTCTCTCTCTCTCTCTCTCTCTCTCATTGCACAATTCCAGATTACTTTATGCATGTAAAAGGCTTGACTCTCTCTCTCTCTCTCTCTCTCTCTCTCTCTCTCTCTCTCTCTCTCTCTCTCTCATTGCACAATTCCAGATTACTTTATGCGTGTAAAAAGATTGATTTTATCTCTCTCTCTCTCTCTCTCTCTCTCTCTCTCTCTCTCTCTCTCTCTCTCTCTCTCATTCCACAATTCCAAATTACTTTATGTAAGTAAAAGGGCTGACTTATCTCTCTCTCTCTCTCTCTCTCTCTCTCTCTCTCTCTCTCTCTCTCTCTCTCTCTCTCTCTCTCAGAAAAATATTCTCTAGTTAGTTGGCATTTAAATGAAGAACAGCATGAGTGCGAAGAACATAATTTATTCATTAATTCATCTTCCAAAAGTGAAATTTATGAATTAGAAATACAATGAATTATCTAATTTTAACTTTTTTTTCTATAGACGAAGCATAAAAGCGATTTAGCAGAATGACTAGCAATTTTTAACGTTATAAATACAGAAGTCATATTTTTTGCGTAATCAAATTAGAGAACAATTGCTGTCTTGCCAACCTTAGAAATAAGATAAATAATATTCCACAATTCTTAATAGTAATTCAAATAGATTCAGCTTACGCTGAATTGAATTTACAAAATATGAAAGTATGATTTTATAAGAACATATTAATCTGCTGAATACATTACAGAAACACAAAGGAAACTGACAGAAACATTTGTCTGATCTAACATAAATATAATTGCAAAATTCCCTTCGGTAGCTTTAGACGATATTGTATTTGCATCAAGAGCCATTTCCAAACAAAGGAGGGAAATTCTTTGATCTGCGATAACAAAAGACTGACCATATACACATATGATCAGTGCCAAAGCCACCACTCCACCCAAGGTAGGACCAGGGAGGGCCAGGCAATGACTGCCGATAACTAACCAGGTAGACCTATAGGCTCACCTAAACCCCAATATCCTTCGTTCATGGTTAGGTTGCAAGCACTACAAGATACTAACGAGTTTAAGCGGGACTCGAACGCCAAGTAGGAACGTTCCCAGTAGGCCACCACAACTATTGATCGAATAGTAATCAACGTAAACTTACACATATATCTGTGTGCGTGTGTAATAAAAAATGACACGTATTGACACGATAATCAAAAGGATTCGATCAAAGCGATCTGACCTTTGGGTGTAATGACTTATAAATATTTTCAGAATCTGGCTCTAGGCCTATATGGAATTTCTGTCCTGATATCAGCGATGGAATTCCTGGAAACGTAGTTCTGAATTCGAAAGAGATTTTTTGGTGACGGAATTCGATGATTTAAATCTATTAGTAGTTTCGTAAAATGGTTTCCACTTCTGAATCTATCAATGTGAGTTATGTAACATGTATGTATGATGTATAAATGTGAGTTTAGTCACATAATATGTTTACAAGATGTAAATATATCAGTTTAGTCACAATATGTTTACAAGATGTAAATCTATCAGTTTAGTCACAATATGTTTACAAGATGTAAATCTATCAGTTTAGTCACAATATGTTTACAAGATGTAAATATATCAGTTTAGTCACAATATGTTTACAAGATGTAAATATATCAGTTTAGTCACGTATTATGTTTTCAAAATGTAAATATATCAGTTTAGTCACTTAACATGTTTTCAAAATGTAAATATATCAGTTTAGTCACCTAACATGTTTTCAAAATGTAAATATATCAGTTTAGTCACGTAACATGTTTTCAATGTGTAAGTATATCAGTTTAGTTATGTAACATGTTTTAAAGATATAAATATATCAGTTTTATCACAAAACATATTTTCCAAATGTAAATATATCAGATTAGTGACGTATGTTTTCAAGACGTAAATATATTAGTTTAATTACATAATAATGAATATACTGTATATCAGTTTGATTATAGAATATGCCGATATTAGATTAAGTTAAAATAATATTGACCTCAACGTTTCTAAAGAATCCAATTAAAGATACTTTACACTAGCTCCAAAGATTCCCTCTTTTATTCTTTGTTATATATTTTTTCAAGTCAAAATTCCTGGCAAAACATTTGGTAACCTCTCCTCCCCAACCTTCTATTTATAACCCCTTACAACCCCCCTATATAACCCCAACTATCCTCAACAATAACAGCCCCCACCCCCCTTATTGAAGCTTTCCGATGGCTTACTGAAACATTACAGTTAATTAAATCAACTGAAATAAAATAAACAAACCGAAAAAACAAATGTTTATTTATCGACAGTAATCAATAATAAAACAGGAAACTTTGTAAATGTTTTTTTTTTTTTCTAAACTACCGGAAGATAAAATACGTAAATGGCGTATCGCAAATGGTGTTTCATTAACCTGAATAAATAGGTTACAGTAAAAATTACATACATACATACACACACGCACGCACGCACATACACACACACACACATACACACACACACACACACACACACACATATATATATATATATATTTATATATATATATATATATATATATATATATATATATATATATATATATATATATATATATATATATACCAGCTCAGAGTTCTCATCTACTTAACAAGTTCAGGATATATCTTTGATAGATAAGAGTATATTGCTATAACCTTTGAAACCTTATTGTTATTTTTCAGTCTACCAATGTGGAAAAATTATGTCAAACTAATTTACAAAATAATAGTACCAATATCAACAATAACAATAATAACATTAATGATACTAATAACAATAAAGATCATACAATTAATCAATTTATTACCATTCACTCAACTATATCTAAAGTCATTGATGCTGCATATAAAATATTTCATTAATTATCCAATTAATTATTCATAACTGTATGGAAAGGAAGGACATATTATTCAATTACTGACGATGAACATACGGCAAAAGTTCAAACTTGCAGCAAATGTTTATATGTTGAACGGGCTGACATAAGTATTTTTATTGTTTATTTATGAAATTTATGTTTTGATGGTGTTACTGTTTTCAAAATATTTCATTTTAATTTTTCAATATTTCACAGATCGCCTTTTTATTTCCTTATTTCCTTTCCTCACCGGACTATTTTTCCCTGTTGGAGCCCTTGGGCTTATAGCGTTTTGTTTTTCCAACTAGGATTGTAGCTTAGCTAATGATAATAGCTAGTAATAATAATTATAACAAGAATAATAAAACTAACATAGATCTTTTAAAAGTTTATATATGAAATATCTGTTTTTATGTTGTTACTGTTTTTAAAATATTTTATTTTAATTGTTCATTATTTCTCAGATCGTTTCTTTATTTCCTTACTGGGCTAATTTCCCTATTGGAGCTCTTGGGGTTATAGCATCTTGCTTTTCCAACTAGGGTTGTAGCTTGACTAGTAATAATAGCTAGTAGTAGTAGTAGTAATAATAATAATAATAATAATAATAATAATAATAATAATAAAAAGGATACTACTACTACTACTACTACTATTACTACTACTACTAATAATAATCTTAATAAAACTGACATAAGTCTTTTTTATAGTTTATATATGAAATATCTGTTTGGATGTCGTTACTGTATTTAAAATATTATATTTTAATTGTTCATTATTTATCAGATCGTTAATTTATTTCTTTATTTATTTTCCTCACTTGGATATTTTCCCTGTTGGAGCCCTTAGGTTTATATCATTTTTTTCCTCAATTATGCCTGTAGCATAGCTTGTAATAATAATAATAATAATAATAATAATAATAATAATAATAATAATAATAATATAAATAATAATAATAACTGACATAAGTCTTTTTATATTTATATATGAAATATCTGTTTTGATGTTGTTACTGTTTTTAAAATATTTCATTTTAATTATTCATTATTTCTCAGTTCGTTAATTTATTTCCTATTGTACTTTCCTCACTGGGCTATTTTTCCCTGTTGAAACAATTGGGTATATAGCATCTTGCTTTTCCAACTAGGGTTGTAGCTTAGCTTTTAACAACAACAATAATAATAATAATAATAATAATAATAACAACATCAATTCCGATCAAGAGTAGAAATGTATGATTGTTTAGATAAACATACCCGATTGATATCCCTTTAATATTATCATCATCATCAAACATATTGATTATCAAAAATTCCTCATCGCCGCTAATCAAAGAGATGATTCGTTGATTACTATAACTGTTTTCATCCCATCTTCAATATCTCTTTTTGAAAAACAAAGTTATGGATTTAATCAGGATGAGTCTTTTAGTATTAATAGATTACATTTTGATGGAATAACATGTCGAATGGTATTTCTTAATTGGATTCATCGAGGAAAATAGTGAGGAAATATAAAGGTTAATTTCACGGTGATGATTTCGCTTTGATTTGATATCGGAGGGTAATGTCATAATGGCAGTTATTTGGTCTTGTTTCATGACAGAGAGAGAGAGAGAGAGAGAGAGAGAGAGAGAGAGAGAGAGAGAGAGAGAGAGAGAGAGAGATTATTATGGAAGTGGTGGATCTTTTGAAGATGGGTATTTTCCATATATACTAGAATATTTACCTCTGCCAACGAAGTTGGAAGGAGGTTATGTTTTCGCCCCTGTTTGTGTCTTTGTAATTTGTGTATGTTTTTAAACAGCTTCATCGCCACAATTTTAATCGTAGAGTAATGAAACTTCCAGGAATTTACTCGTATATAAAAATCCGGAAATGGTTAAATTTTAGGTCAAGGTCACGGTCAAGCAAAATGTCCAATTCACGTAATCAGCCATAAGTTTGGACATCGTTGTCACAGAGACTTCAAACTTGGTTCATATATATGTATGAAAATTCACTCCAATTATTACATGTTAAGGTCAAAGGTTAAGGTCAAGGTCGAGCAAAAGGTCGAAAAAAAAAGCTGCCGCGGCGGATGTCTGCGCTTTATTGAATGCCCCTCTTTCAAATTATTATTCATTGGTCGTAATTATGATAAATCAATAAAATGGCATGTGCTTTACTATTTGTTTCTTCTATAAGGGTTAAATACCTGCAGAGTCATAATAATAAAAAAAATCCTTTACACTTTAGAATGGTGCAGTTAATGATGATGATGATGATGATGAAAATAATAATAATAATAATAATAATAATAATAATAATAATAATAATATTATTATTATTATAATAACAATAATAGTAATGACAATAATAATAATAATGGTAATATTTATGATTATACTAATAGGTGTAATAATAACAATAATAATAATAATAATAATAATAATAATGATAATAATAACAATGATAATAATAATAATGATAATAATCTATTACCATACTAGTAATAGTAATAATAATAGTACTCGATAGTGTTTTAATTAATACAGAAATAACAATGATGAGTTATGCAATAGAGTATTACTTAAACCCAAACTTCAACTGATATATAATTTGTATCCCCTAATCCTCTCTCTTATTCATAGTTTTGACTCTGGCTGTTGCTATCTGATCTATTTCCAAAAAGTCTTCCGTCTTTTAAATCCAGATTGACCTGTAATGCTATTGTTTCTTATCTCTCCCTCTCTCCCACACTGATAATAAAACAACCTGTTTAAGCTTGCCATTGCATTATTCACATTGTTGGAATGTTTGTGCTATTGTTGCCCTCAACCCTTTGTATATAAGCTCGTTATCTTGTTGAATAACTCAATCATATATATATATATATATATATATATATATATATATATATATATATATATATATATATATAAAATACCATTACCGTCTATGAAACACGTACGGTACAAATCTATAGACCTATGTCACTTATCTCGAAATTTGAGCTAAGTGCCGTGGTAGATAGAGAGACGATTCTCTTTTTATAATCAATGTTCATTTCTATTTCAGCCAAGTAGGAACCAGTGAGAGAATATATTTGCTTTAGTTCAGTGTTATTACTCTTATGTAGATTGAGATATACTTGTGAAATCTCCCTCTTCTATTTCCGCCTTCTACACAAAAAACGCATTACCTATGAATCGTTGCTCGAACTTTGTTTATATAAAGTGCGAGATGCAAATTGGCGAGAATAGATAGACCGAGAAGAGAAAAATAGTTCAGAACCTAAACATAAAACAATAGGGAGGTCGGTGTGCCACTCGCCATGCGAAAGTAAACACAGGTTATCTTTTATTTCGGCTTCGCATGAAAGCAAATTTATGCCTACAAATATTGATCAACTAGTATGGAAATGTGAGGACTCAAATATAAATACCTATATACTTATACTAATTATTATTATTATTATTATTATTATTATTATTATTATTGAGGGCCTTTGCGTCAATAGGCGTAGGAGGAAGGGATGATGATGATGATGATGATTATTATTATTATTATTATTACTTGCTAAGCTACAACCCTAGTTAGAAAAGCAGGATGCTTATGCCCAGGGTCCCCAACAGGGAAAATAGCTCAGTAAGGGAAGGAAACAAGGAAAAATTAAATATTTTAAGAACAGCAACATCTAAATAAATATTTCAATATAAACTATAAAAACTTTAACAAAACGAGAAAGAGAAATCAAATAGAACAGTGTGCCCGATTGTACCCTCAAGCAAGAGAACTCTAATAGCTAAGCTACAACCCTAGTTGGAAAAGCTGGATGATATTAAGCCAAAGAGCTCCAACACACAAAAATAACCCGGGAAGGAAGGAAATTAAGGAAATAGATAAACTGCAAGAGAAGTAATGAACAATTAATAAGAAATATTTTAAGGAAAGTAACGACATTATAATAAATCTTTATTATAAACAATATAAATATTCAGTCTCGCCAACCAACGTATTAATATCGTGACCTTTCAAAATGTGACGACATCCATAGGAACTAAGTCTTATAGATCGTTATATCAATCTTTGAATTCAATATATTTTTTTTTTTCAAGTGAAACCATAAAACTTAATGTTCCTGGAGAAGCTAAGAATTTGAATGATGTCAATCAAAGGATTGACTTGATAAGCATACGTATATAATTATACATTCATACCCAGGTCTACATGGCTGAGGACTATGAGGCGTGAAGTAGATGGTGAATGGAAAAGTATTGAATTAAAAGCTCAAGACAAAGGCGACTGGCGAAAGCTAATCGAGGCCCTTTGCGTCAGTAGGCGTAGGAAATGATGATGATGATGATGATGATGGCATATAAGTTTAGAATATATGATAAATATAAAATTGAAAGGTTTTTAAATATCTAAATTTAAGTATTTTAAGTATTTTCTTCCAGTATTTATTGAGTTCAAAACAAAGCCTAGTAGGAGCAACATTTTTTAAACAATACGTTTATGTCAGCATATTTTCAATATGTGCCCAAGACTTCACAACCTTTTATGCAGTGCTAAATAATGCACACACACTCTTACGCTCACTATGAAATTCAATGTAATCGTCTTTTCAAATAAACTAGTAAAAATAAGACCATTACAATTCTTTTCAAACCAGTATCATATTGCATGAACGTTTGTTTAAAAAATTAGAATTTAATCAAGAGCCTGCAGTGTACAGCTTTTAAAAGCAAATAGTACCTGCCTTGCGAGTTGCCAGACTGGGGTTCGAGTCCCGGCCAAGCTCGATATTTTCTTGTAGTGTCTACAAGCTAACCATCCTTGTGAGCTGTGGATGCGGGGGTTTGGTAAGCCTATAGGTCTAACTCCCTCCCTGATTCCAACTCTGATCATAAATAT
>NC_090727.1:30973022-30980522 GCF_036898095.1 Palaemon carinicauda
TAAATAAGCGTTTGAAGAAGCTTCGTAATGTTTACCTATTTTTTTTATTGAATTATCGTTGATGTAACGTTCTTGATGACATTGTCATTATCATTTTACGACTGTATAGGCCTAGTCCGTGTAGTGGTAATCTGTTCACGAGGCAGTTTGTTGAATTCAGTAATCTGTTTAGGTAATACAAATGTTACGATTAATTAATGAATTAATTATTTAATCCGGTTTTATGGTAGCTAACTTTCAATTTCTCATCCGTAAGAAAGGAAGATGATTAACGTAAAGTGTGAAAAGGGCGTTTTCCTTTCATGTTTGTAGTTGGTCTCTATTCTGGCTAATTAATCTATTTAATGTAATTCATTAATGTTTCCATATTTCGTTTAGACTTCATATCACCAAACGTTATAATCCACATTCAAAATTATATTCAATCATATGATTAAGTAATTTTTTTTTATCAGTTTGCAAGCGTTCAATAAGTATCCAATTGTCATTGTGTGAAGCGAAAAATCGTGATGTGTTTTTAAATACAGCGAAATTCAAAGCAAGAGACAATGTTCCGACTGTGTTGGGGGAGGGGGGGTGTTAGAATCTATAACGAAGGAACAAACAAACCGAAAATGCTCAGGACATGGCACCATAGGGGAGAGAGCAGCTCTACTGAAAGGTTAGTGACACATAATTTGACTAGTTTTTGTTAATGGACTGGTCTATTGTCATTAGGTTATGTACAGCGTACCTTTCAAGGATGTTGTTAATTACGATGAAATGGTCACGCACTTATGAACTGTGGAGACAATAAACACACATACACACATCATCATAATACATTCGTTACTAGTCCACTGCGGAATAAAATGCCTTGTCCACTTGCGTCTGTTTACTGTATTTATGTTCTAATGTATTCTCGCAGTTTCCTATTTCATCAATCCATCGTCTTCTATTTCTTCAACTGCTTCTTTTGCATTCCCTAGGGACCCAATATGTTATTCTTGATGTCCATATATTATCTGTCATTCTTGTTAAATGTCCTGCCAATGTTCATTTCTTTTTCTTACATGTTATAATGTCTTCTACTTTAGTTTTCTCTTGTATCCAAGTATTCTCTCTCTCTCTCTCTCTCTCTCTCTCTCTCTCATATATATATATATATATATATACGTATATATATATATATATATATATCCAAGTATTTTTTTTTCTCTCTCTCTCTCTCTCTCTCTCTCTCTCTCTCTTATATATATATATATATATATATATTTATTTATTTATTTAATATATATATATATATATATATTTATATATATATATATATATATATACACTGCAGGATGAAGGCCTCAAACGTGATAAATCATGTCTGGGGTTTGGCCATTTCCATCAACACACTAGCCACTGATGATTGGAGATTTTCACACGATCGCTCACAGAAAACCAACCTAGTATATATAGCTTTGCTGATCATGACTATACTCAACCCCTTTTACGACGCTCTCTACAATATCTCTAGTCATTATATCATGTGTATTTTAAGGCATTCACAATTTCCCACCGCATATTGCTCGGTTATTGATAAATCCACATTATCAAAACACTTAGAAAAGTCTTAAATTTTCCTCTTGAAAGCCTTAATAGCTTTAGTCTTTTGGACGTCTAGTTGGAGCTTATTGTATTGTGGGTGATTACACACACACACACACACACACACACACACACACATATATATATATATATATATAGATAGATAAATAGATAGATAGATAGATATACAGTGGGGTTAATAGTCATTTCTGAGTGAGGAGGATACTGTAACGTGGTGAAAGGGTTTGTGCAATGCCTTGATCAGCAAAATGTACTAGTCAGGGCCATCCCTACTAGTTTGCTTTGATGTGAGCGATCAGACTAAGGTCTCCCACCATCATCAATTCGCAGTGATCAGTTTGAAAATGGCCAAACGCAAGACATGACAAAGGACATGTCTGAGGCCCTTCCTTGTATATAATCGATTAGAAACGGCTGCATTTGTAGTTGTTTTATTATTATATAACGAAACTGGGAATCACTATAACGAGACCTGTTTGGTTTTGTATTTTGTCAGTATGCTGAGAGGGAGCTGGGGCATAATTACTTACGTAGGCCTACTGATCAATTAATTTGTTAACACCATTCCATTGTTTAAGTTCATTGTTTACTGTTAGGAGACTGAGTTACTGCACATGCGTTGTTTCCATTCGTTTTTGCCTAGCTGTTCTGTTCTTTATATGGCGTGATCATTACCTCTTTATTAATGAACTAATTAAGAGCTTCCAAATATACTAAAGATTACGGATGTTGTTTTTCAATAGCCATTTTTTTTCTTCAATGCTTCAGTTCCAAACTTGCAGCACTAATAGGCCTACAGTCCGAACAAGACTCCCGGGAGGAGTTCATTGTATTTCGAAATTTAATGTAAACTCGTCAATTTCGATATTTGATTATGCTGAGAACGCTGTCAGTTTAGTATTTCGCTCTTGTTCATCTCAAAGATAAAAATACTCCTGACATAGTTACTCGCAGCTTATCCTTTCACTGCTTGGCGGGACAGATTGCCATCGAAGCGAGCCTCGGTGGAGCAAAATCTATCTGAAGGACACAATATGAAACTACGTTTACTATGAAATCTATTTTAGGCCACTACATGAACAATATATTTTTTTTAACTGGACACCTTGTGTTTATTAAATATTGCTTGTCATTATTATTATTGCAAATGACGTGTTGTTTATTCACCTTAAACCTGGGAAACTGAGATCTCTCATAATTGTTTCTATAAGAGAGATTGGGAAAACTCATGAACGGGTAGGTTGCCACAATGTTAATATAAAGAAAAATAGAAAAAAATGGATAAAGCACAAGAAAGCAAGTAGGAGCTTACATTCAAATATGAAAGTGAAACAACGCCTGCGGTACCACTTTTGAGCACCGTTTTTCTGAGTACCGTTTTCCCCCGAGTCGGTCCCGGACAATTCGTCCAATGACAATAGGTCCAAAATCAATTGGTCCAATAAGATTATTGGCCCAAAATCAATTGGTCCAATGGGATTATTGGCCCAATATTAATTGGTCCAACTGGATTATTGGTCAAATATTAATTGGTCCAACAGAATTATTGTTCAAATATTAATATATTATATATTAAAATATTAATACTGAAAATTGTAATACAGGAATTAAGGAATAAAATGAATGAAATAAAATAATTTATTTTATAAGTCAGAAATTATTAACTTAGTTATGCACATATTCAGAACACAAAATCAAAAGTTTCACATTGAAGATATAACCTGTAATAATGAATTAAAGATTAAAAATAAAATGGAATAAAATCTAATTTATTGGATAGGTCAGAATTTAAAACCTCAGGTTATGAGCTATCGCCCGTAAAAAAATCTAACGTTTCATAATTATCTTTCTCAGAAAACACAGTTAAAAGCCTTTGTTCACGTTCAGCATCTTTTATCTTTAATTTGCGATTTAATTCTCCACGAATGATGCATTCCATTTCGTCCTCCGTATGCTTTTGTTCTTTTCTTAACTCACTAATTAGTTTAAAGAATCCAACATGGGCTGAGCCTATTAACACTTCCAAACGTCTATGCCACGCTTCTACTTTATTTTGTGTTCTTGGTACACTTCCTTCTACTCTGTCATACACCGACCATAATGCCGGGGGGAAAAGCGGAGGATATCTCATTTCTTGGCCTCGCAATATTCGTCTAACCTTTCCGCGAACATGATTTTCGTCGAAATAATTTACTACAGGGGTACCTTCACCCGGAATAGTTTGTTTTAATTGCAACCAGGCGTCCTCAATTTCGTTTGCAGGTAAAAAAGAAAGTGCTGCTATTTTCCTGATGTTTAAGGAAAAGTTTTCATTAGTGCTGTATTCATTTTTCAAACCTGAAGAGATAACTTTTCTGTAAATACTCTGACAGAGATGAAAAAAACAACCTCTTGTTGACTGCCAGGAATTTCATCTTTAATTGCACTTATTACTCCAATTTCAAAATCTGTGATAATCATTTCCGGAGAGAGAACGATATCACTTTCAGCAGCATAGTCGAGAAGATCGCGGAAAACCTGTACAGAACTTTCAATGTTTTTTCGTGTCATTAACACAAACTAGAGGTAGGATGCGACTTCTCTCTTGCGGTCCAACCGGAGCATGAATCGTGTACAGTTGTTTAAAAAGTGTCGGGACAGTCTTGAACGTCCATTATCCAAAAATTAGCGTATTTTAGTTTTTTTTTTTTACGTTAGAATGGTTAGAATGGGTGGTAAATAACAATATCTTATCATTTCCAATGCTAGATTCCTTAACTAGAAATGTCTCACCAGCTAGAGTTTTACTGTATTCTTCTGGAATGAACATATCATGTAAATCATTTAGTTCTTGAGGTCCTTCCTTGCGTACTCTTCTTATCATTTTGCTGAGAGTTTCTTTTGACCCAACATACGGCACAACAGATGAATCCAGTTGACTAGGGACATCTTGAATAATTTGACAAGGTTTATCACTGGTGATACTAGCTTTTTCCTTAATTGCATTGTGGCATTTCACTACATATGACTCAGCAGCTCCACAAGTGTGTTCATTTTCCTTTTTCAGATAATGGCAGTCATCTTCAAAGTGTGTGATTGCAGTTCCTTTACATCCTCTTCTTTCACATCTCCAGTAATATGTAGCTTCTCCAGTAGTTTTCCTAGTTATTTTTTAATGTAAAGTATACAAATATCCATTAACGGAAAGCTTTTCCTTTCCTCTTTCGGAAAGCACTGTGTTACAGGCAGTTGACTCCATAGTAAGGGATCCTAGCGCTTACTAAAAGTTAGAAAAAATAACTAAAGTTAGTAACAATAACAAAGGTATTGTTAACTTTACTTTAGAGAGGTTGTTTCATCATTGGAACAATTTCCTTTGGACGAGTCGGCATTGGACTAATTATCGTGTTGGACCAATAATCCCTTTGGACCACTTGATTTTGGACCAATCGGCATTGGCCAAATCGTCATTGGATCAATTGTCATTGGATCAATTGTACCCAACCCAGCCCGAGTACCGTTTTCTTATTTTTACCATGGACATGGTCCGATCACACGAATCTGGTTTGCTGTCGCTCTAACGGTTTTGGTTAGAAATTAAAGTATTATACAATTACCATATATTGTGTGTACTTATGCACGCTCTTTCGTATGTACAGTATATTATTATTATTATTATTATTATTATTATTATTATTATTATTATCATCATCATCTAAGCTACAACCCAAGTTGATAAAGCAGGATACTATAAGCCCAAGGGCTCCTACAGGGTAAGGAAAGGAAATGAATAACCTATGAAAAAGTAATGAATAACGATTTTGAAGTATCTTGACGTTTATATGCATATGTCATGAATAAACTATAGAGACTCTTCTCAGCCCGCTGAACAAAAAAAAATCCGCTGCATGTTTGATTCGTATGTGTTGAATAAACATCTTAATTTGTTTGTGACTGTTTAGAGGTAAATTCAATCTTATTTTCGTAGTTATGTTGTTATTAACTTTGTAAGTGTCAGTAACTTACAAATTAAAGTATGAGGTATGGTGCCGGCCATATGTTTCTCTGCTTGTTTTAGTTAACATAATTTGGTAAAATATGATTTGATAATAATTTCCATTCGTGTATTGCATAAATTGTCATAATGTAGATAATTATTTTGGTGACTTTAGGACGACAAGATTTGAGAGAATTTTAACATTACTGGTTCCAGAATAATATCACTGCTATTTATTTTAATGTTACTGTTCTTAAAATATTTTATTTTTCCCAGTTTCCTTTCCTCACTGGGCTATTTTCCCTGTTGGATCCCCTAGGCTTACAACAACCTGTATTTCCAACTAGGGTTGTAGCTTAATAATAATAATTATAATAATCCACGTAACCTTGTATGTCTCTGTTTTATAAATGAATAGTTTCTTTACTGAGAAGTCCGCTTTATTTTGTAAGTATTACGTAAAGATTTTTTTTCCTAAGTACATATCAAACTTACATTAGGAATCCAGACCTAATGAGATAATTTGAGCGGAAGAAATTAATTCCTGGAAGCTCCAAGATTTTGGCCTTTTTTTTTCTTTCTTTTTTTTAGTATGAACAATGAAACGTTGCCTGTTTTTTCCCATGATTATGAATAATGAAAAGTTGATATTTTCTAACGTTCATTTCACTGTTGAATAAGGGTAATGAAGAAGGAAGTTGGTTTTTCTCAACGGATTAGACACCAGGACAAAAGCACAAATCCACAAAGCGGGTCATTAAAAAACCGTTATATTCAATAACTCGGTTGAAATGGTATGAAGTGATGATCTGACTTTGTACAAAGGCAGGGTAACTTATTATTATTATTATTATTATTATTATTATTATTATTATTACTTGTTAAGCTACAAACTTAGTTGGAAAAGCAGGATATGCTGTAAGCCCAGGGGCTCCAACAGGGAAAGTAGCCCAGTGAGGGAAGGTAAAAAAAGAAAAATAGAATATTTTAAGAACAGTAACACCATTGAAATAAATATTTTCCATATTAGCTATAAACACTTTGGCTAAACAAGAGGAAGAGAAATAAGATAGAATAGTGTGCTTGGTATCAACTATTAGCTTAAAATAATATTCTTTCAACTACAATGTCATTCGATTTAGGTTGTGAAAATACCACTTATAGCTTTCATTTTAGATGCACGATGACAAGATTGTTCTATTTTTGTTATCAGCGGTTAGTTAACACCCCTCATTTATTTTGTCTTTGATATTACTTCTGTTGCAAAGGCTTAACATTAGATAATTCAGTTGAATTATATGCTCATAGCAGTAGATCCGTTTCTCTGTGCAGTATCTTCCCAGTTTTGTCTGGTCGAAATGCGGGGTTGTGTGGTGGCCTGTTGGTAACGTCCTTGCCTGGTTATCGCCAGACTGGGGTTAGAGTCGCACTTGAACTAGTTAGTGCCTTTGTTGGCTGCAACCTCACCATCAATGTTAGCTAAGGACGGTGGGTTTGGAGGAGCCTATAGGTCTATCTGCTGAGTCATCAGCAGGCCATTGTTTGGCCCTCCTTGGTCCTAGCTTGTATATATGGTCAGTCTCTAAGGCATTGTCCTGCTTGATAGGGCAATGTCACTGTCCCTTACCTCTGCCATTGAAAAGCAACCTTTAAACAAACACTACCATTTTGGGTGTCAAGCGCACATCCATAGCTTATGTGCAATACTCTTTTAAAATATGTATTCAGTTACACGTAACACAAGTGTTATTAGCCTTTATGTGTCTTATTATTAAATACACACATAGACCTATTCAAAATGATAATCGCCTGTGTTTATTTTTAAACGTTAACAAAACGTATTTTTTTTCTTTTTTTGTTTTTTTATTTATCTCTCTAATGTTGGCAGCCTTGATTCATTTTTGTGAGGTGTAGATATGTCTTTCTCT
>NC_090727.1:30985522-30988022 GCF_036898095.1 Palaemon carinicauda
CTCTCTCTCTCTCTCTCTCTCTCTCTCTTTGAAGCTTATATGACCTGTCTATGAAATATCCAAGGAAGCAGAAGCCCCCCCTCTCTCTCTCTCTCTCTCTCTCTCTCTCTCTTTGAAGCTTATATGACCTGTCTATGAAATAGCCAGGGATGCGGAAAGACCTCTCTCTCTCCTCTCTCTCTCTCTCTCTCTCTCTAATGTCAGAGTACGTTCATAAAGCATAATTATTTTACCATTTTATTCCTTTTGATAATGGTCGATACTAGGGTTATGAGATTTAGATAAAAGGTTGCAAATTATATAGTGGATTAATGAGAAAACATTCTAGCTTCCATTAACGTTTGGAAATATTCTTTTTTTTTCGGCGATTATGCGTGTAGTTATAATTCATGACCGATATATGGACATTAAATGTGTGTTTTATATATAGCTGATATGAATACGCACGCATAAGAGTTACTTATGTTTTATGGTAATTATTGCCATGTTGTATGATATATAGGATGGGTAATTAATAATAGAAGTAATGAAAAAATATTTTATATTATTTAAATGTAATAATTGAATCAACTTGGTACTTAGGAAAGGTTGAGATGTTATGGTTGAATTTCAGCAAAAAGATAGAAGCGATAACAAATAAATATGATTTTAATTGTAGCACAAAATCTCGGGAATCCCAAAGGTACCAAGGTTCAAATGCTACTGAGGAACTTGAGCATAATGAAAGCGAGCGTAATCTATGTGTTTTATATTAATTCTGATACATAATCTCCTGTATCTCACAGGTACCAAGGTTGGAATTTTCTTCTTGGAACTTGAGCTTAATGAAAGCAAGCTTAACAGGTGAATTTGATTTTATTTCGACTGCATAACCTTCTGAATCTTACAGGTACCAAGGTTGCAATGTTCTTTGTTAAACTTGGGGCTTAATGAAAGGAAGCTTTAAAGATTTATTTGATTTATTTCGAGTACATGACCTTGTAAATATCACAGGTACAAAGGTTGGAATTATCTAGGGGAACTTCACCATAATGAAAGTGAGCGTAACAGATTAGAATGCCAAGTAACAAACTACCAATTAGCTATGATGGTGAAGATGGGTTGATTTCAATTCTAAGTACAAAATACCTGAATTCGACAGGTATAAGTACAGAAGAATTGTCATTGACTTTTATCTTTCTTCGTGGCCAAGTGGCTTAGTCACTGTCTATACAAGCTTGCCGACCAGGGTTCGATTCCCGGCCGGACCCAAGCTCTTGTCTTTGTGTGATTTCGCCTGGGGCTCTGATCCTGAGGTCGTTAAGAGAATCCAGACATTAATGTATCAAAAATATATATGGCTTATTTGAATATATATATATATATATATATATATATCCCCAAAGTCCTATCTCATGCAATTACTGCGTCAAATAGTTATGGTGATGTAGTTTGTGAATAACAATTAACTTTATGGGCTGCTTTTGTGATCTTATACTGTAGTAGGGGAACCCTAGTCTCTCAAGGACATTTTGTAATTCCTTTTATCGTATTCATTCCAAGGCATTCAGCATTTCACACCGAATATTGCCCGTTCATTGTCATATCTGCATTATCGAAGCACTTAGAGAACAAAAGTCTCCGGTTTCTTCCTGAAATCCTTAATATCTTCAGTCTTTCGGGTGTCTAATGGGAGTATATTAGTCAGAATTTATCAAATCTACACTATCGAAGCTCTTTCTAAACAAAAAAGTCTTCGGTTTCTTCCTGAAATCCTTAATATCTTCAGTCTTTCGGGTGTCTAATGGGAGTATATTAGTCAGAATTTATCAAATCTACACTATCGAAGCTCTTTCTAAACAAAAAAGTCTTCGGTTTCTTCCTGAAATCCTTAATATCTTCAGTCTTTCGGGTGTCTAATGGGAGTATATTAGTCAGAATTTATCAAATCTACACTATCGAAGCTCTTTCTAAACAAAAAAGTCTTCGGTTTCTTCCTGAAATCCTTAATATCTTCAGTCTTTCGGGTGTCTAATGGGAGTATATTAGTCAGAATTTATCAAATCTACACTATCGAAGCTCTTTCTAAACAAAAAAGTCTCCGGTTTCTTCCTGAAATCCTTAATATCTTCAGTCTTTCGGGTGTCTAATGGGAGTATATTAGTCAGAATTTATCAAATCTACACTATCGAAGCTCTTTCTAAACAAAAAAGTCTTCGGTTTCTTCCTGAAGTCCTTAATAGATATCTTCAGTCTTTCGATTGTCTAATGGGAGCTTGTTAAAATTACTTCAACTATATCAGACTTTATAAACGAATAAATAGCCGAAACCATTTTTGGATCTGAAATTAACTAGGCCTAATTGTCTCATTTAATTTGTTGGACAGAAACTCAGGTCTATTAATTTCTTATTCCTGATCTAGATATTAATCTTTGGCACCGTCGTTCAATTAGTTCATTATCCTATGCATGTTGCATAAAGTTTTTCATAATTCTTACCTCTTTTACATTCAGATCTTTC
>NC_090727.1:30998022-31003059 GCF_036898095.1 Palaemon carinicauda
TACGTAAAATTAATTGATAAAGATATATGCAAAATGAAAGTTGAAATGATATGTAAAATGAATTGATGAAAAATATGCGTAAAATGAATCGATAAATATATACGTAAAATGAAAGTTGAAATTATAAGTAAAATGAAAGTTGAAATTATAAGTAAAATGAATTGATGAAAATATGCATAAAATGAATCGATAAATATATACGTAAAATGAAAGTTGAAATTATAAGTAAAATGAAAGTTGAAATTATAAGTAAAATGAATTGATGAAAATATGCGTAAAATGAATCGATAAATAAATACGTAAAATGAAAGTTGAAATTATAAGTAAAATGAAAGTTGAAATTATAAGTAAAATGAATTGATGAAAATATGCGTAAAATGAATCGATAAATAAATACGTAAAATGAAAGTTGAAATTATAAGTAAAATGAAAGTTGAAATTATAAGTAAAATGAATTGATGAAAATATGCGTAAAATGAATCGATAAATATATACGTAAAATGAAAGTTGAAATTATAAGTAAAATGAAAGTTGAAATTATAAGTAAAATGAATTGATGAAAATATGCATAAAATGAATCGACTAAATATATACGTAAAATGAAAGTTGAAATTATACTGTAAAATGAATTGATGAAAATATGCGTAAAATGAATCGATAAATAAATACGTAAATGAAAGTTGAAATTATAAGTAAAATGAAAGTTGAAATTATAAGTAAAACGAATTGATGAAAATATGCGTAAAATGAATCGATAAATATATACGTAAAATGAAAGTTGAAATTATAAGTAAAATGAAAGTTCGAAATTATAAGTAAAATGAATTGATGAAAATATGCATAAAATGAATCGATAAATATATACGTAAAATGAAAGTTGAATTATATGTAAAATGAATTGATGAAAATATGCGTAAAATGAATCGATAAATAAATACGTAAAATGAAAGTTGAAATTATAAGTAAAATGAAAGTTGAAATTATAAGTAAAACGAATTGATGAAAAATATGCGTAAAATGAATCGATAAATATATACGTAAAATGAAAGTTGAAATTATAAGTAAAATGAAAGTTGAAATTATAAGTAAAATGAATTGATGAAAATATGCATTAAAATGAATCGATAAATATATACGTAAAATGAAAGTTGAAATTATATGTAAAATGAATTGATGAAAAATATGCGTAAAATTAATCGATAAACATATACGTAAAATGAAAGTTGAAATATGTAAAATGAATTGATGAAAATATGCGTAAAATGAATCGATAAATATATACGTAATAATGAAAGTTGAAATGATACGTAAAATTAATAGAAAAATAGATATACGTAAAATGAAAGTTGAAAAGATACCTAAAATGAATCGATAGAAACTATACGTACTGTAAAACGAAAGATGCAATGATACGTAAAATGAATTGATGAAAGATATACGCAAAATAAAAGATGAAATGATACGTAAAATGAATCGGTAAGAATATACGAAAAAGGAAACTTGCAATAATACGTATAATGAATCCATAAAAAAATATACGTAAAATGAAAGATGAAATGATACGTAAATTGAATCGATAAAAAAATGTACGTAAAATGATACCTAAAAATAAATCTACAGAAATATACGCAAAACGAAAATTTAAATGATAGGTAAACTTAATTGATAAAAATATACGTAAAATGAAAGTTGCAATGATACATAAAATAAACGATAAAAAAAATATACGTAAAATGAAAGTTAAAATGTTACTTGAAATGAATCGATGAGAAAATATACTCAAAATGAAAGTTGAAATGAAGCGTAAAATTAATCAGTAAAAATATACGTAGGAGGAAATTATACATAAATGAATCGATAAAAATCTACGTATGATGAAAATTGAAAAGATACATAAAATGAATCGATAAAGAACATACGTAAAATGAAAGTTTGAAATGATACGTAAAATGAAAGTTGAAAATGATACGTAAAATGAAAGTTGAAATGATTCTTAAAGTTAATCGATGAGAAATATACGTGAAAATGAAAGTTGATAGATACGTAAAAATTAATCTACAACAATATACGTAAAATGAAAGAATAAAAACTAAAGATCACCACATCCGTAGATTTTTATATCCTCTTTCTCCTAAAATGAAACCGCATTAAGGATTTTCATATTCTGTGAAGCTGGAACATAGCTGGAATAATAAAATGAAAACCGAAAATAATACGTAAAAAGAAAGAATGAAAAGGTAAAAGTAACCTCGTCAGTAGATTGGTACCTCTGTATTTTTCACCTCAAAATAAAAACACATAAAAGTTTTTCCTTGAAGGAGTCCTACTTTGAAATAAGCTGTCACCTAGTAAGCACGAGAAGTTGAGGTTTTCATAATATTCAGTTATTTCCAGCAGTTTGTATAGATTTGTGTACGCCCCCTACCTCTAAATAACCACATAGGCTACATACAGCGATATACATACAGCAATACATTGAATAATTCATTGCTGCACAATATTCCTTTTTAGAGATAGTATCATCTGATAAAGGAAATTAATTTGTTTCTAAATATCGAAAGTTAATTTCAAGTTCGAATTAATGTGTGTCGTGTTTTGCAGTTTTTTTTTTCTTTGTTAGTCTAATAAGTTTAATGCCTTCGCCTTCGATTTGTATGTATTCAACCCAGTGTGTTTGTTAGTTCATTAATTTTGTTTGCTTGTTCGTTTGTGAGCAACTACACAAAAACTACTGTACCGATTTTGAGCAAACTCAGTAATCATGTTGGGTATGATCCAAGGATGGATCTGCAACATTTTGGATAAAGTACCTCAAAGGGAAAAATGACAGCAATACATTGAAAATATTCGCAATGTTAAGTAAATGGCAAGTACACAGGGGAGTTGAGAGCAAATAAAGACTGCTAAGTGTGGCGAAAACAACCTCTCCACTGAGAGAGAGAGAGAGAGAGAGAGAGAGAGAGAGAGAGAGAGAAGCTAGCTCTGTATAAGCAATCAGCTCGTGTATCAGGTGCCGCGAAAAAAAAGGGAAACGGGAATCTTCGATTTCATGGCTTTGTGGCCATCTTATGAGAAGTGCATCTGTGGTCTAGGGAGAAAACCTTCCCAAAGAATTTCCCCAAATTTTATGCTTTGCCTTCCCACGCCTCCTGACTCCTGCCGGTTGCAGTGGTACCATTTCTTTTCATGGGTTCTTGTCCTGGGGCACGTTCTTCATTTATTCTTTGTAAGGGTTATCTACGCTTCTCGCTAGAGAGAGAGAAAAAAATAAATAGAGAGAGAGAGAGAGAGAGGAGAGAGAGAGAGAGAGAGAGAGAGACTTACAAAGTTATTACCTTTATGGAATAAGCTGATTTAAAAGATTTTTGGAGAGAGAGAGAGAGAGAGAGAGAGAGAGAGAGACTTAGTTATTACATATATGGAATAAATTTATTTCAAAGACTTTTGGAGAGAGAGAGAGAGAGAGAGAGAGAGAGAGAGAGAGCATTTGATTTGAATTTAAAGGCAATGACCTTTTTGCGTGGAAAAGAATCTTTGGGTCAGAAGGCTATTTGAAAATAAAGACGAAAGTGTTGATTGTATAATGGAATCATTGTTGTATATTGTATATACAGTATATACTGTATATATATATATATATACAGTATATACTGTATATATATATATATATATATACAGTATATACTGTATATATATATATATATATATATATTGTATATACAGTATATACAGTAATAACAACAAATGCAGCTGTTTATAGTCCGCTGCAAGACAAAGATCTCGGATATATCCTCATTCATGTCCGGGGTCCTGCCAATTTTCATCACCTCGCTGGCCACTGCTGATTGGCGATGGTCGGAAATTATAGTCTGATCGCTCACAGCAAACCAACTTAGTAGGGGGGGTTTTGACTAAGTACGGCTTTGCTGATCATGGGGAAACAGAAACTCTATCTCGACGTATTATTATTATTATTATTATTAATTATTATTATTATTATTATTATATAGTATTATATATATGTATATATATATATACAGTATATATATATGTATTTAAATATATATTATATATATATATATATATAATATATATTTTATATATATATATATATATATATATATAATATATATATAATACATATATATATACTGTATATATATAAATTAAATACATACTTTTAAATAGATTGATTTGAACTTACGCTTGAGTTGTGTCTTTAATAACCTTTATTCATTATAGCCATTACATGAATGTATATATATTATAGCCGTAGGTAATGTCTTACAGCTGCATAGTTTGCCAATATTACATTTTTATCGGAACTGGTGAACTGGAACCGTCGTACTGCAGGGACAGTTTGCATCATACCAATGAGGCTAACTATCTTTCAATATTATATATAAGATCAAAGGTTATCTCTCTCTCTCTCTCTCTCTCTCTCTCTCTCTCTCTCTTTCTCCTCTCTTTCTCTCTCTCTCTCTCTATATTTATTGTAATGGAAAGGTACATTATTTATGTTTTATGAATTATTACATATAGTAGCTTTCATACCTACATTTTCTAAAGCTTCCTGTACCTGTGAATTATGTTGTTATACATAAATGATTATATATATATATATATATATATGTGTATATATATATATATATGTATATATATATGTATATATATATATATATATATATGCTGATGACATCATTATCATTGCTCATACCAAAGAAGAGCTTCAACATATGCTCACCGAGCTAAATGAAGCAAGCAAAGCAATTGGCCTCCACATGAATTTCCAAAAGACCAAAGTCATGAGCAATAGATATACTGAAAATGTAGATGACATACTTGAAATTGAAAACCCAACAAATTGAGGAAGTGGACCACTACATTATTATTATTATTATTATTACTTACTAAGCTACAACCCTAGTTGGAAAAGCAGTATGCTATAAGCCCAGGGGCTCCAACAGGGAAAATAGCTCAGTGCGGAAAGGAAAAAAGGAAAATAAAATATTCTAAGAAGAGTAACAACAATAAAAT
>NC_090727.1:31003559-31021059 GCF_036898095.1 Palaemon carinicauda
ATGCGCTATCACTATGACTGCAGTCTTTTCTCGTAATATTTTAAAGCATTTATGTATTAGAGCATAAGATGCGTATGATAGAGCAAAGTGTTATACATGGTGCAAATACATTGGTATGAATTTATATTGCATCTAGTTTATATAAAATTTAAATACTAATTATTAAAAAAAAAAAAATTATAAAGCATACTTTTATATTATTTCATTTTCATTAATTTGCCGTTTTGTTTTCTTTAATTATGTGTCCCATTCTCATATTCCTCGTTTTATTCATTAATTATATTTCCCTTCTGTTTAATTACGAAAAAAAGATTATAAAGCATTCTTTTATATTATTTCATTTTCATTAATTTGTGGTTTTATTTTCTTCCATTCTCATATTCCTCGCTTTATTCGTTAATTATTTTTCCCTTCGGTTTAACTACGAAAAAAGATTAAAAACATACTTTTATATTATTTCATTTTTATTAATTTGCCGTTTTATTTTCTTTAATTATGAGTCTCATTCTCTTATTCCTCGCTTTATTCATTAATTATTTTTCCTTTCTGTTTAACAACGAAAAAAGATTATAAAGCATACTTTTATATTATTTCATTTTCATTAATTTGCCGTTTTGTTTTCTTTAATTATGTGTCCCATTCTCATATTCCTCGTTTTATTCATTAATTATTTTTCCCTTCTGTTTAATTACGAAAAAAGATTATAAAGCATTCTTTTATATTATTTCATTTTCATTAATTTGTGGTTTTATTTCTCTTCCATTCTCATATTCCTCGCTTTATTCGTTTAATTATTTTTCCCTTCGGTTTTAACTACGAAAAAAGATTAAAAACATACTTTTATATTATTTCATTTTTATTAATTTGCCGTTTCATTTTCTTTAATTGAGTCTCATTCTCATATTCCCCGTTTTATTCATTAATTATTTTTCCCTTCTGTTTAACTACGAAAAATTATGACAAGGTATTTTTGCATTTGTAAATAATATGAGGGGTAGGAGAATTTATTGAAGCCATTGCGACTCTTAAATCCCGTTTAATTGGAAAATGGACAGTTTTAGAGCCGCTTCCATCTACGCTAAACAAGGCACCCGCTAGTCTTATCTCTGTTTTTATGATGCACTTCCAGAATCTGATATTCATAGGCCTATGGGAATTTTCGGCGCTGCCTAATAAGATTACTCCTTGCGTGTTTTCCTCGTAGCGGTCTTAGGTTGCTCTTAACACGAGACGTTTTGAATGGAAAGAGGAAGTTGCTGTTATGCTGCAAATGGAATGATGTTGCTGCTGTTATGCTGAAAATGGGAAATGGAAAGAGGAAGTTGCTGTTATGCTGCAAATGGGAAATGGAAAGAGGACGTTGCTGTTATGCTGCAAATGGAAAGAGGAAGTTACTGTTATGCTGAAAATAGAAATTGGAAAGAGGATGTTGCTCTTATGCTGAAAATAGAAATTGGAAAGGGGAAGTTGCTGTTATGTTGCAAATAGAAAATGGAAAGAGGAAGTTGTTGTTATGCTGCAAATGGGAAATGGAAAGAGGAAGTTGCTGTTATGCTGCAAATGGAAAATAGAAAGAGGACGTTGTTATTATGCGCACATGAGAAATGAAAAGAGGAAGTTGCTGTTATGCTGCAAATGGAAAATGGAAAGAGGAATTTACTCTTATGCTGCAAATGGAAAATAGAAAGATGAATTTGCTTTTATGCTGAAAATAGAAATAGGAAAGAGGAATTTGCTTTTATGCTGAAAATAGAAATTGGAAAGGGGACGTTGCTCTTATGCTGCAAATGGAAAATGAAAGAGAACGTTGCTCTTATACTGTAAATGGAAAATAGAAAGAGGACGTTGCTCTTATGCTGCGAATGGAAAATAGTAATAGGAAGTTGCTGTTATGCTGCAAATGGGAAGTGGAAAGAGGAAGTTGCTGTTATGCTGGAAATGGTAAATGAGAAAGAGTGGATTGAAAAAAGAGGAATCACTGGCTAAAAGGTTGATAGACTGTGATGAAAATGAATGAATTAAAGACTCGCAAATTAGGTTAAGTGGAAAGATAATGAAATGAAAGATCAAAGGAAATATTTCACTCCATCAATATAATTTCTCGTATTACAAAATGACGCAGTTAAGCTATTTGCCTGGGATGCTAGGATATGAGAAAGTTATACGTGATATGATTAGCTGAGGCATTAACTGGAGGAAATTTATAGTTTAAGTGAATTGTGTATATTACGATGGTGCATGATGTTTACAATGAAAGTGATTAATAGAAACAATTTATTAAATGGAATTAAGTCTTGTATAACCTGACACTGCATAGTCTTCAACTTGAGGGGCACTCAGAAGAGCGCAGGCCTCCGTCGAGGCAGCTTATTTGTCGACCGTTTGCTCAACCGTGACCTTGACCTTCCAAAATTTAATTTAATTTATTTATTTTTATTTTTATTTTTTTCTTATACATAAAAGATAATCCCTGCAAGTTTCATTACTCAACGATTATTTAGTGGCCAGGAAACTGTTCACAAAGACACACACACTTTCAAACGGGGTTAAAACATAACCTCCTTCCAACTTTGATGGCGGAGTTAATGATGAATAAGCAATCTTGAGAAAGATAACGAAACATGTGGGAGAATTATTTGAATTATTTATGGCTTGCAACGAAAGTACCCTTCCCTAATGCTGCGTCTTGGAACAACACAGCATTGTTTCGTCCACATAAACATTAAAGCAAACATGTCGAAAGTAACGGGTTTGGTAAATTATTTGTAGACATGAACAGTTATTGCCTATGGAGATTAGGGTTTGGGGGAAAAATGCTTCGAGAAACCCCGCTGGGGCAAAGAAGGGGAAGGGTGGTTGTAACAGCTGCAGTAACATCAGGAAGTATTTGGTGGGGATAGGAGAAACAAGGTTTAGGAAATAATTATTAAAGACGACTAGTGGACATGGTGTGGGAATTAGGGTTAAAGGGGAAACTTCGAGGGCGTGAGGGGAAAGAGAGAGAGAGAGAGAGAGAGAGAGAGAGAGAGAGAGAGAGAGAGAGAGAGAGAGAGAGAGAGAGAGAGAGGGAGTGAGTGTTTTGGGAATAGGAGTGGTGTGGTAGAAAGGAAAATCATATTCATTGAGCATTATATTTCTCTACTGTGTGGCAACGTAGTTGTTTAGGTACTAACAGAGTGGCGAGGTGAATGCAAGTAACCTTTATTCAACAGATAACGAGCTTATATACTAGCAGTTGCGATTAACAATGTCACAAACATTCAAACAATATAAAACATGGGGATGGCAAGCTTAAGCAGGTTTTTCTTTTATCAGCGCGGGATGAGAGCGAGAGATATAAGAAAACTAATAGCAATACATTGTATGAGAATGTATGAAATACATGCGGTACACTTACACTATAAATTTGAGTGCCAAGGGCTTTTTATTTTGGCGGTGTATCTGGTCTTCTTTCAAGAACAAATATTATGAGATATCGATGGATCATATCTTTTTCTACTATTTATGAAAATATATATATATATATATATATAATATATATATATATATATATATATATATATATATATATAGCCAATGGTGACATGGTTGGAAGCGACCTGGCCTTTCATTTGAAGGGGCTAGGGTTCGATCCTAAGTATGAGGTAGAAATTTATTTCTATTTGAACACGATATTGTGTTGATTTTCATCCATATATATATATATATATATATATATATATATATTATATATATATATATATATATATATATATATATATATATATATATATATATATATATATATATATATATACTATATATCTGTTGTCATAGTTTAATTTGGTTCATCGGGAACTCCTGTTTCTATGCAGGCTTTTGTTAAAACTAACCCATATTGACTTGATTTAGAATAACCGTAGGATTTTATAATTCATATTAAAGTAACTTTTTCTCATTTATACTGTATGCTGTACAAATTTATATCTAGCCCTATCCTCTTAATCAAGAGGCAAAATAATAGTATTGAGTGCGTTTGCTCCATGCATTATCATGAACTATTAGGCTTTTACTCTGTTTGCCTTGATTTGAAAATGCAAATCTCATGGCTTGTCTTGCATTTTACTCTGTTTTAAGACTGTTTATTCAGTGAGGAAGTGATGCGGAGATGCTCGAATTTTATTGCTTTCATGGTCTTACTATATGAACTGAAGTAAGAATACAAATACTCAGTTTATATTTGTTTATATTTTTTTTCTCGATGTGCCAGCTAAATTCCATATACCAACTATATTTATATTTACCATATGCCAACTATAGTTTATATTTTTGTCTATATTTTTGTTCTCGATGTGCCAGCCAAATTCCATAGGCGAACTATATTTATATTTACCATATGCCAACTATAGTTTATATTTTTTTTTATATTTTGTTCTCGATGTGCCAGCCAAATTCCATATGCCAACTATATTTATATTTACCCTATGCCAACTATAGTTTATATTTTTGTCTATATTTTTGTTCTCGATGTGCCAGCCAAATTCCATATGCCAACTATATTTATATTTACCATATGCCAACTATAGTTTATATTTTTGTTTATTATTTTTGTTCTCGACGTGCCAGCTAAATTCCATATGCCAACTATATTTATATTTACCATATGCCAACTATAGTTTATATTTTTGTTCTCGATGTGCCAGCTAAATTCCATATGCCAACTATATTTATATTTACCGAATGCCAACTATAGTTTATATTTTTTGTTTATATTTTTGTTCTCGATGTGCCAGCTAAATTCCATATGCCAACTATATTTATATTTACCATATGCCAACTATAGTATATATTTTTGTTTATATTTTTGTTCTCGATGTGCCAGTTAAATTCCATATGCCAACTATATTTATATTTACCTAATGCCAACTATAGTTTATATTTTTGTTTATATTTTTGTACTCGATGTGCCAGCTAAATTCCATATACCAACTATATTTAAATTTACCATATGCCAACTATAGTTTATATTTTTGTTTATATTTTTGTTCTCGATGTGCCAGCCAAATTCCATATGCCAACTATATTTATATTTACCATATGCCAACTATAGTTTATATTTTTGTTTATATTTTTGTTCTCGATTTGCCAGCTAAATTCCATATGCTAACTATATTTATATTTACCATATGCCAACTATAGTTTTTATTTTTGTTTATATTTTTGTTCTCGATGTGCCAGCTAAATTCCATATGCCAACTATATTTATATTTTTGTTTATATTTTTGTTCTCGATGTGCCAGCTAAATTCCATATGCCAACTATATTTATATTTTTGTTTATATTTTTGTTCTCGATGTGCCAGCTAAATTCCATATGCCAACTATATTTATATTTTTGTTTATATTTTTGTTTTCGATGTGCCAGCTAAATTCCATATGCCAACTATATGTATATTTACCATATGCCAACTAACAGTCGTGAAAATAGATTTATTGCCAGTTTTTATCGCTTCTATAAATAAACACAACATAGCAAAGTTTACCTTTAGTCGTTTCTTCCTCCTATTTCATGCAAGAGGCTCTTATTATTCACCTTACTAGTTTTAGACTATATGGCAGTTCTTCTAACAATGCAGAAGGTATTCTGTAACACGAGACTTACGATATTTGCTTCGGAAATATAACTCCCGACGAAAGTGCCAGCGTTGAATTTGGGTCTTGACAACGGAAACTTTATTACGTTACGATTCCCGTATTTCAACCTGGTAATGAGAGAGAGAGAGAGAGAGAGAGAGAGAGAGAGAGAGAGAGAGAGAGAGAGAGAGAGAGAGAGAGAAGGAATACTCTTCTGTTAGAATGTTTGTATTAAGAGAGAGAGAGAGAGAGAGAGAGAGAGAGAGAGAGAGAGAGAGAGAGAGAGAGAGAGAAGGAATACTCTTCTGTTAGAATGTTTATATTAAGGGAGAGAGAGAGAGAGAGAGAGAGACAGAGAGAGAGAGAGAGAAGAGATACTCTTCTGTTAGAATGTTTGTATTAAGAGAGAGAGAGAGAGAGAGAGAGAGAGAGAGAGAGAGAGAGAGAGAGAGAGAGAGAGAATGAGAGAGAAGGAATACACTTCTGTTACAATGTTTGTATTTCCAATAAAGTGAGATTGAGAGAGATTGAACTTTGTCCTGTTCGTTATGGAACAAAGCAAGGCTATTGTTCTTGTAGTAGGAAAAAGGAAGTAATTGTTTGACAGGAACTATGGAAACGCATGGTCATACGATGTTTTGTAATCAGTAATGGTAGGAAAAGTGGAAAGTAAACTGGCCGTTTAGAAAAGAGATTTTTGTATACGCGTGCGCGCGCGCACAGGTAGAGAGACCTATTGATCATATGGAAGTGGATTATATAGAGATCAGTGGTGAATACACTAGGCTTGCAGTGGCCTATTGAAATCCTCCCTGCCTGGCGATCATCGAACTGGAGTTCGAGTCCCGCTTAAACTCAATAGTTTCTTGTATTATTTGCAACTTTACCATCCTTGTGAGCTAAGGATGGGGGTTTATGGGAGTCTATAGGTCCACCTAAATGAGTTATCAGCAGCCATTGCCTGGCCCTTCCAGGTCTCAGCTTCGGCTGAAAGGGGTCTTGGGTAATGATCATATGGATATATGGTCAGTCTCTAATCTAGGGCATTGTCTTGCTAGCTATGGCATTGTCACTGTTCTTTGCCTCTGCCATTCGTGAGCCACCTTTAAGCCTTTAAACTAGATGCTGACGGTTACCAGTATGTTAAGTAAAGTAGCCCGTTGTTTAAAATGACTTCTTTATGCTATGCTTTTCTCTTTCTCATTATACGTTTAACTTCCAATTGCAGTTTCAATTTCTTCAGTAAATCTCGTCCTTTGGTTCACAAGATGAACTTCCCCCAAAAAGTCTCTTACACGTTTAGTTGGCAGACAGAACCAGCCTTTGAGGTTTCAAAAATGTCATTGGTACTTCTTCAGGGAGTTAAAGTTTGTCTTTGTTAACAAGTTTGAGAGAGAGAGAGAGAGAGAGAGAGAGAGAGAGAGAGAGAGAGAGAGAGAGAGAGAGAGAGAGAGAGAGAGAGAGAGTAGTAGTTTGTGTGTACGTGAGCCTGTCGCATGGCCGGCCAACCTTCATTGTCTCCTCCCTTCTTACTCCTGCATATTCTTCTTTCCCTTCTTCCTCCTTCTGCATATTCTTCTTTTTCTTCTTCGCTGTCTCTTACCCGCTCCCCTTTTCAGGCAAATCTGTCTTGCAGCTTTACCTTATCCTTACAGTCAACACACTTTCACTGTCCCCAGCCATTTAACCGACCCACTTTTCTCGGGCTAAGATTTGTGGATCATATTTGAAAATACCTTTTTTTTAAGGTTATTCTGTGGAGTTCAAACATTTCATTCCTCGGTTATAGTTGACGGTTTGGATTTTGGTTCAGAATATTTTTTAACGTAGTACCCCCTGTCATGTATCAGAGTGGTGTGTTATTTGTTATGAATAAAAGTAAAGGTAAAGGTGTCTAGTTTCAGTTCGAGTATTATCCGAAGAGATGTGAACCAGAACCTCAGCCGGGGAAGGCCCCCTCCCCTTTGGGGTGGCCAACCACAGCAGTATCCTCGCCAGTAAACAGCTTAAACTCTAACTCCTAGACTGGAATCGATCTGCTGTCATGCTGGTGATGAACGAACGTGTTACCACTGTACTGCCGCTACCTTACAAATGCAGCAATGTAAGAGAGGGTCGAGATGATAAGTCTCATCCCTAATGTCGTTACATACCGCCTCAACCTCTAGTGGCGCTATTGTTGTCTCACGTTTTGAAGAACCGTGGATTGGTCCCGACCTACTGCTCATCAGTCCACCCAACTGTATCAGCACCTTGTGGTGTCAAGAAAAGGGCATTGAGCTATTAGCCTTCTGGCTAGTACAGTGGTAACGTGTTTGCCTAGCATTTGCATGGCGGCAGATCGATCCCCGTCCGGGACCGTGAGTTTAAGCTGTTTACTGGGGGGGGGGGGGGCACTGCTGTGGTTGGGCACCACAGTGGGCATTGCGCTTGCCCGTCTGACGTTCTGGTGAGCATCTATTCTGACGAAACTATAACTGAAATTAGACAACTGTAACCTTTATTCCAACCAAAAGACTAGCTGATAAACATGAAGGCTGTACTTGTCCGGCATCACACCTCTTTAAAGGGGGAAAAATGCATATTACAAAAAAAAAAAAAAAAAAAAAAAAAAAAAAAACTGTGGATGCCCATTACATTTTACTACAAAAAAATATGCATTTTTTTATATTTTCCTCTGACAGGTACCACGTCATGGAGTTATAATAGAAGGCCGAAATTGAAATGTGTACCGATATTTACCATTTAAAGTTTGCAGTTGTCAGCTTTGTGATATAGCTGGTAACTGAACGGTGTATCAGATTGCAGATCCTGATTGAATATGCAAATGTAATACATTGAGCGCACTTGATATATGTGTAATCCGCTGACATGCCAGGGACAGCTTTCCGGTCTAGAATTCTTGGATTAAAGCGTCAGCAAGGAGGACTTCGATGGTTCTCATATCCTTTAGTAAATGCCCCTGTTACTGGTATCTTTGATAATTGCCTGTGATTGATTTTTACAGTTATCTCATATAAGATCGCTGATGTGATTGTGTTTGTTGTTTCCAATTCACCAATATAAAGCTTCCTTTCTTTTCTTCTAATTATTTGTGAATTTCGATAGGTAGTAGTTTTCTTGGCTTTTCAGTGATTATTTTTTCCAAAATACCTTTAATTTTGAGGATTTTACAAGCTTACTATCAGGGTCAAAGTTAACCATGTAGGTTTTTCATGTAGGTCTGAGGAACTATAATTGTAATGCGTCTCACGTATTTATGATTTAAGATCGTGAAAGGTATTTAAATAGAATTTGGTAGTATTTTTGCCTTACAGTGGTTGACTCTTTTCGCTTATGTATGTATTTATGCATGTATGCGTATATATATATATCATATATATATATAATATAATATATTTATATATATATCATATATATGTATATATATATATATATATATATATATATATATATATATATATATATATATATATATATATATATATGTATATATATATATATATGTGTGTGTGTGTGTGTGAAACTTAGCCAATTTTATTAAGGTCACAGGCTAATGTTAAAATCAAAATTTTTATTCCATTGAAGTATGATAAAACCTTTTAGGTGTTTATTGTTGCGTCGTCAAATTATTATTTTCCATAAATAATTGTTTTACTCTTGTCTTTTCTTAAGGTCAAAGGTCACAATAAAGGTAAAAGTTGAGTTTGTTTCTGTTTACAGTATAAGGAAACTGTGTAGGTTGGTATTTCTCTTTGTATATTTTCACAATACCTATTTTTCAAGGCGAGATGTTATGTACTTGAAAATGAGCATCTTAATTTCACCCCCAAAGGACGTACCGGTACGTTCTTGCAAAATACTGTTATTTACATGTTTTTGCATATTTTTTATAATTTTATGAGAAACTTCAGGCATTTTCCAAAAGAATGAGACCAACCGGACCTCTCTGTGATAAAAATTAAGGATGTTAGAGCAATTTAAAATATATATATATAGCAAAATGTGCTCGAAATTTAACCTTACCTTGGGGGTAAAAGGGTTAATATCTTCCCCATGATATCTGAACCTTCGAAAGACAGAGTTCTCTGGTCATAACAGTCTTGTATCTGGAAGCGTTGTAAATTTCATAGAGTCTGTGAGCAAAGATCTGACAGTGAATTTTGCCTTCCTGAAGCATTGTAAAGGTTATTGATACCGTCTGAGCATAACAGTCTTTGTCAGGAGGTTAAACTTATTCAGGTTGATGGGAATATCGGCTGCTTCTGAGGTGTAGTGTAATTTTGTTTCGCCTGAATGTTCCCTGTCGTTTTGAAACCCACACATTCTCGCAGGCACGCTTTTTTGTCTTGTCGAAAATCCAAACATTTAATCCTATCAGTGTAAGTTATATTGGTTTGGATGGCAGTATGTTTTCTTCAGAATAAATACAGTGAGACGGAAAGATGTAGTTGAAATCTATGCATTATTATTATTACTATTATTTTATTATCATGGTTTTTAATAGCAACTGGATAATTTGATATCGTGGTATTGCAAGATCTTGTATCTTTTGGTATCCCATATGCAGATAGTTTTCAGTCAATTATTATATTATTGCAAAACTCGTCAGCCTGCTTTAAGATGAGTCTCTCTCTCTCTCTCTCTCTCTCTCTCTCTCTCTCTCTCTCTCTCTCTCTCTCTCTCTCTCTCTCTCTCTCTCTCTCTTTTGTAATTAAAGCTGCATTGAAGATAACATTACTGGAATTAGCGAAATTCGAAGAGGAATAATCACACTGTGAATGTCTGGTAGATGGGTGTTTTAGAAAACTCAATATAAGCTACATTTTCACTAACAGTCGCTCGCGCGCGCACGGTTTAGTATCAGATTGTTTTACTCGTGTAGATAATTCGAATTGGTTGAGAGTGAGTCATTGTCAGTCTGACAAAATTTCTTTTGTCAGGAAATTTACTATTTGCCAGTTGGCACAGAGTGATTCATTGTCAGTCTGACACAACGTTAGGTTTGTCAGGAAGTTCACTGTTTGCTAGTTAGTAGTGAGTGAGTCATTGTCAGTCTGCCCAACGTTTGTCAGGAAATTTACTATTTGCTAGTTGGTAGAGAGCGAGTCATTGTTAGTCTGACACAACATTAGGTTTGTCAGGAAGTTCACTGTTTGCTAGTTGGTAGAGAGTGAGTCATTGCTAACGTTTTGTCGGGAAACTTGCTATTAGCTAGTTAGTAGAGAGTGAGTCATTGTCAGTCTGACAAAATGTTAGGTTTGTCAGGAAATTTACTATATGCTAGTTGGTAGAGAGTGAGTCATTGCTAACGTTTTGTCGGGAAACTTGCTATTAGCTAGTTAATAGATAGTGAGTCATTGTCAGTCATAACAAAACTTTAGGTTTCTCAGGAAATTTACTGTTTGCTAGTTGGTAGAGAGTGAGTCATTGCTAACATTTTGTCAGGAAATTTTCTATTTGCTAATTGGTAGAGAGCGAGTCATTGTCAGTCTGATAAAACGTTAGGTTTGTCAGGAAATTTACTATATGTTAGTTGGTAGAGAGTGAGTCATTGCTAACGTTTTGTCGGGAAATTTGCTATTAGCTAGTTAGAGAGTGAGTCATTGTCAGTCTGACACAACGTTAAGCATGTCAAGAAATTTACTGTGTGGTATTACTTCTGTAGTATAGAACAGAATGCCATTGAATGCGACTCCACGGCTAACACCACCCGCTTCTGTTGGGATGAGACACACCTCGTCTGATATTTATAGAGTCGTTGTCACCTCTGTGCCGGTATGGTTTATTCAGTGAAAGAGGACTTGTAAAGAAAGGAAAAAATAACAGTTTTTAGATGTCGGTGGAAGAACGATTTCATTTTTGTTTACCATGTTAGGAGACCGTTATTGGAGGCCCGGTGCCTGTGGGTATTTGCAGTAGTTCATCGATATTCTTTGGGAAATGCTTTCGATAAGTCGTCTGTAAACATTCAGGGAGGCTGTCTATTCGCTTGGATATTTACCTCCGCCACCGAAGTTGGAAGAAGGTTATGGTTTCGCCCCTGTTTGTGTATTTGTTTGTTTTTGTGTGTGTTGGCTTGTGAACAGCTTCCTGGTCACAATTTTAATCGTATAGTAATGAAACTTACAGGTATCACTTATGTAAAAAGCTGAAATGATTACATTTTGGAAGGTCGAGGTAACGGCCAAGCAAATTGTCCAATTCACGTAATCAGCCAGAAGTTTGAACATCGTTGTCACACAGACTTCAAATTTTGTTCATATTTAAGTGTATGAAAATCCAACCATTTAATACATGCTAAAGTTAAAGGTCAAGGTCAAGAAATAAGCTGCCTTGGCGGAGGTCTACGCTCTACTGAGTGTCGTAGTTTTGCTCTATATTCAACATGAATTCACATCTTTTCCCATTCTAGTTTGATGCTGTACTATTTTAAGAAGTTGCATGTTACATTACGGGTCATATTTATGATCTGAAAATCAAATGTTGGCAGTCGAATTAGTATCAATACGCAAAACAAAACTTTCCATATAGTGGCAATTAAAAGGAATGTTATCGAAGATTTTCAAAATATACTAAAATAATTAATTGAGAGCAAAACTTACACCATTTTTGTGTGTGCATATATATATATATATATATATATATATATATATATATATATATATATATATATATATGTATATATATATATATATGTATGTATATATATATATATATATATATATATATATATATATATATATATATATATATATATATATGAAGGATGCCAAATATTTCAAGTAAGTCTTCCTTGTGAATATACCAAATTCCCTGTTATTACACTTATATCCTTGATTATTTTGCTTTTGACTACTAAGCTAAGTGTAAAATATAAAAAAAAATCAGTCAATCTGTCAATATCACGAAAAGAAATATTGTGTATAGAGTATGGTAACATCATGCTGGAAAATAGCGGTACAGTAATTTTGTATTAGCTTCATTCATCCCTCGTTTTCCTTGAGGCCTGGATTATAATAGCTGATTTATTCATGGACAGCAGAGCGAGTTGTATCAAGGGAAAGTAAATTGAATGGTTTAAGTAGGGCGTTACGCGTCCTTCACGTGATAGCAATCTCCTGAGTACTGGAGCCTTCGGTGTTTCCTCTGGCTGTGTTTAGCAAGAAGATATGAATGAGTCGCCCCATACTCTCTTCCGGATTGTGTTTTACTCACTTTAAGGTTTAAAGGTCGCTCATGAATGGCAGAGGCAAGGGACAGTGACATTACCCTATCAAGCAGGACAATGCCCAAGAGACTGATCATATATACATATGATCAGCGCCCAAGCCCCCCTCTCCACCCAAGCTAGGACCAAGGAGGGCCAGGCAATGGCTGCTGATGAGTCATTAGGTAGACCTATAGGCTCCCCCAAATCCCCCCTCCTTAGCTCACAAGGATGGTGAGGTTGCAGCGACCAAAGTAACTAACGAATTTGAGCGGGACTCGAGCTCCAGTCTGGCAATCACCAGGCAAGGACGGTACCATCCGGCCACTCCAACCTAAGAGCTGCTTTTCTGGTCCTATACAGTAGGGGAACCCTATTCTCTACAGAACCTCCACAGTCATTTTATCATGTTCGTGCGCAAGCATTCAACATTTCACATCGCATATGTCTCGTTTATTGTCAAATCCATTCTATCGAAGCACGTTGAGAACAAGAAAGTCTTCAATTTCCTCTTGAAAGCCTTAATATATTAAGTCTTTCGAATGTCTAGTGACTCTAGTGGGAACTTATTGTATAGCCTCGGGGCATACAGTAGACATCTAGCTTCGAATAATTTGAAACCATTTGTAACTATTCTCTGTAATTATTTTAGTTTGGAAGAAATTGGAAATATTTTTTTTTTCCTCGAGAACGGACGTAGTTTCATAATGCTGTTAGTTTAACCTTTCTAGAAAATGACGTAGAATTTTACCCAAGTTAATTGGTACGAATAATAATTTAATGTAAGCAAGAAGCGAGCACAAAGACTTCCTATTTAACATCTCAAAGGCATGTGTTTTCTTTTGCCACAAAAGCCTTTGAAGAGAAACTTTGTACGAACAGCTAAGGTCTGTTTCAGGAAGTAAAGAAAAAAGATGAAATTAATGCATAGGGAGCGGCTCTCGTATTTTCATTGCTGAGTATTGCTGGTTGTAGACAATTATCCGAAAGTAAAATTGAATGAAGCATGTAGGTTATTCTTGTCTATGCATAGTTTTAATTAAAGATAATATTTTCCCTACAAAATGATTGCCATATTCGAGAGTATGATACCCTCAGTATATCATTTCTGTGTAGTTGTGTATTTTCCACGTTCATTAATTACAGTATGTGTGTTTTATCATCAGAGTTCTTATATTTGTTTTTCATTAACCCAAAGCAAAGTTAGTATTCGTTATATGTTGTAGAAATTGCTCTCCTTCGGTTAATGGAGAGGCAAGGATTATTATTATTACTATCTAAAGCTACAACCTTTTTGAAAAAGCAGGATGCTATAAATCAAAGAGCTCCAATACTGATAATAGTCCAGTGAGGAAGGGAAATAAGGAAAAGTATATAATAGTGTATTAGTGTACCCCCCAAGCAAGAAAACTCTACCCCAAGACAGTGGATATCCTTGATACAGAAGCTATGGCACTACCCAAGACTAGAGAACAGTGGTTTGAATTTGGATTTTCCTTCTCCTAGAAGAGCTGGTTACTGTAGCTAAAGTGTTTCTTCGATCCTTGCCATTTGGAAAGTAGCCACCAAACAATTACTGTGCGTTAGTTAACTCCTTGCGTGAAGAAGAATTTTTTTCGTCTATCTTTGTGTTATTAGATGTATGAGGAAAGAGAAGAATGTGTAAAGAATGGGTCATACTATTCGGTGTGTTTAGGCAAAGGAACAATAAGCCGTAACCAAAATGGGGATCCAATATAGTACTATTTGGCCAGTCAAAGGACACAATAGCTCTCAGACGGTAGTATCTCAACCAGTGGTTGGTGCCTTGATCAACTTACAACCTAGAGGCAATACATTCCAGAATCGTAAGAGTACGTGCTAGATAGAGAGATGATGTTGGGTGGGGGGGGGGGGCGGTTAGCGATCAGCTGATGTGCTATCAAGTCGTAGTATGAAGTGTCAGATTCAACCGTGACCTAGTTTTCAAATGATGAATGAGATACTGACTATAAGAATAGTAGTGTTTTTGTTAACTGAAGTGAATGAGGATAACTCTCTCTCTCTCTCTCTCTCTCTCTCTCTCTCTCTCTCTCTCTCTCTCTCTCTCTCTCTCTCTTCCTCCGTGATGTTTTAGGCTAAAGTTCTACGGCCAGAGAATCTTTATATTAAACAGTTTGATTGGTTTCTCCGCTAGAGAGTGGAAGAGGGTCTTCCAGTTTGTTTGTGTTAGTGTAAAGTGGTATTTTATAAAGATACCAATTTAAGAGGTGTCAGTGAGCTGAATATCAAAAAGCGATAGGACGGAGAAAGTTTAGACCCGCTTCCTAAGAAGACTTTTGAGAAATAAAGTTCGATTGAATATGGAGAAGGAAGGGAATTGTCGGGTCGGAAGATAGCCGAGGTTTTGAAGGAAGGAGTATAAAGTGGCTGGAAATTATTGTTATTCTGCTGATGTTGCTGCCGCTCTCTCTCTCTCTCTCTCTCTCTCTCTCTCTCTCTCTCTCTCTCCCTCTATATATATATATATATATATATATATATATATATATGTATATATATATATATATATATATATATATATATATATATATATATATATATATATATATATATATATATGAGATAGTGAATGTAGTATCCAGTCTATAGTTGGAAGTGTGTGATTTTTTTTTTTGGGGGGGGGGGGGTGGGGAGGTGACTCGGGGAAAGGGGTAAAGTTTCACTTGTTATTGGTAAATTTTACAATTCAATGAGTTCATAGAAATTTTGGTATTTCAACTTCAATATTATATAATTATTACAGAAATGAAAGTGGTTGAAATTGGCTTATACAATTGGTACCGGCTCATTGTTTTACAAAATCCTCAAATCATAGTTTATTTTTATTAAGTTGTACATAATTAGATTTATAGTGGATTAACAATATTCCAATCATGTAAATATTTTCAATCCCGACACATATAACCACCTTTGAATATATTATTGATCTGCTATGTTTTTAGCAAATGACATATATATGTTTAGTGAAGGATCATATCAGACTTTAGTATTGTTATTGCATAAGATCAGATGTTTCTTTTTCGTATTTCTTCATTAGTTTTCCACCTTTTTATGTCGATGTATATTTATTTCAACTTATTGCTTACATATATGTAGTAGTATATAATCTCAACTTCGTTTATGAGTGGTGTTGGAGAGGGAATATCTAGCTTAATCATGCTGAATTCTTTAGCCTGCAAAAATAATTCTTATTGTTATTATTAATTACAATCATCATATTTGGAAAAGGAAACACAGGCATTTTATCTTTCATTCTAGTGCGCAAAGTTGAAGGGAGCCATATAAAGATACGATATTAACACAAGTTTCAAATGTTTCCTGTTCATAGTTTGGAATAGGTTGTTTTATATAGCTAAATATAAAACGCAGTCAAGACCATAATATAGAATTAATTATATTGATTGTGATTTTAATGGTGCATACTTATCATTTGTAATGTGAATATTATTTTTTCTCCAGGTAATTTAGTTGACTTGTGTTTTAATGTTTCTTCAATCCCTATAAAACGGTAATGACTCTGTCGAATAGATTAAATCTCCTTCGATCCATGAGAATGTTTGCAATCATTATTATACTTATAAGCAAATTTAGTTATAATTTAACCATACTTTTTGCCCACTGTTTTATATAATCTTTGTTATTAAACGTAACTTCGCTTTAAGTACAGGATACACTTATTTCATAAGCGTGCCGATTTTTTCCGCCCTTAACTTTTTTAAGTACTTAATTGCAGCTGAAAAGTTTTCGTGATGGGTATTAACCGGTGGGGGGGGGGAGTGGAGTTGATGGAGAGGAGCTGGGCGTGAAAGAATAATTTACAACCATCATTTAAAAGTTTTGACTCTTGTTTAATCCCTAGAGTGGTGTTTGGTGTCAGCAGTTTAGATAAAAAGTTTTAGAGGCCTTACTGGGTTATTTTCCTCTCTCTCTCTCTCTCTCTCTCTCTCTCTCTCTCTCTCTCTCTCTCTCTCCTCTCTCTCTCTCTCTCTCTCTCCCTGTGGCTGATTGATTATATTCCCATATCATAACAGAAATATAAGTAAAAAGTAATGGCTGGCGGTTTTAATTATATTCCCATATCCTAACAGAAATATAAGTAAAAATTAAAAGTTATATCTTGTATAAAATTATAACCTTTGATATTAGATACTCTAAGAAGGGTTGGAGGACTTGGAGAGATAGTCTATAAATTTATGAAATTTTTTCACAATCATTACTGGTGTAAGCATAGTGTATCCAAGGTCTAAATATATTTAGACCTTGATTGTACCCAATTAAATTGAGGCACGCGACTTTAGAGAGCTTGAGGGCTTTTTGTAAATTAGTCTAAATTTAAACCTATTGAAAAAAGAAATGCTGAATTTAATGTTGGAAGGAAGAAGGGTGCTACTGGTAATCATTTTCCATGAAACTTTTTCTATTTCCTCAGTACCTCGAAAATATTAATTTAAACACAACCAATTGATAGTGAATTTATTAAAGGTGAATAAGAATGACACAAGCATTTGAAGAGTGCGTAGTAAGAAAGCAAAAATAATTATTTCTTCGAAGGAAATGTGTAAAGTTTGTTCCCCAACGTGAATTTATTACACCTGAGAATTACATGTCATTTACAATTTTTTTTATTTGCAATGTA